>NC_079214.1:7235658-7323158 GCF_029633865.1 Lampris incognitus | reverse complement strand
TGACAGATGGGTTCAAGGTGGAGGTGGGAGTACATCAAGGATCGGCTCTGAGCCCTTTCTTGTTTGTAATGGTGATGGACAGGTTGACGGACAAGATCAGGCAGGAGTCTCCGTGGACTACGATGTTTGCGGATGACATTGGGATCTGTAGTGAGAGTAGGGTGCAGGTGGAGGAGAGCCTGGAGAGGTGGAGGTATGCACTGGAGAGAAGAGGAATGAAAGCCAGTAAGAGCAAGATGGGATACCCATGCATGACCAAGAGGGAGGACAGCGGAATGGCGAGGATGCAAGGAGTGGAGGTGACAAAGGTGGATGAGTTTAAATACTTGGGGCCAACTGTCCAAAGTAACGGGGAGTGCAGAAGAGAGGTGAAGAAGAGAGTGCAGGCAGGGTGGAGTGGGTGGAGAAGAGTGTCAGGAGTGATGTGTGACAGAAGGGTACCAGCAAGAGTTAAAGGGAAGGTTTACAAGATGGCTGTGAGACCAGCTCTGTTGTATGGTTTGGAGACAGTGGCACTGATGAAGAGACAGGAGGAGGAGCTGGAGGTGGCAGAGTTGAAGATGCTAAAATTTTCATTGGGAGTGACGAAGGAGGACAGGATTAGGAACGAGTACATTAGAGGGACAGCTCAGGTGGAGACAAAGCAAGACGCAAGACAGTGAAGTACATTAGTATTAGGACATCATTAGCAGTATATGAGTAGCATGTTAACATTTTTAATATAAATAGTACTATTAGGGAATTAGTATTACTCCTCAGTATAATTCTAATGTACATATAGTAAAGTATATATTAGTACATTTGTAGTATCCATTAGCACAATTTGTTTGTCTGCTTCAGACTGGCTCCTGCTACATACCAAATCCCCTTTTGGAGAAGTGGTTGTATTCTCTTTCCAGGTTGAATGGTCCAGTCAGCCTCCTCTAATGTAATACGGCAACAGAAGTGGGATGTCAGGAGTTGCAGAGAGCATACATTTTTGATGTCGATTGAAACGCTCTACCGTTAATTCCCTAAATGAAGCGAGCGCCGTGCCAACGCCTCCTTCCCTCCGTCCAAACCCACGGATAATTTACGAGCTCACGGCTCTCTCGAATCCACTGTTCGGTCTGGTTTAACCCTCTGCAAGTCTCACCGCCTGAAACAGTCTTTGTGGCCCAGCTAGTAAACAAACGCATCGGACAAAACCCGTATCTACATTAACCCTGATGTTAGAAGTACCTATTTTTTACAAACCAGTAGAAAGTACTTTATTACTATGAAATTTATTTACATATGATACACGTTTAACATTCAAATATGAGTGAATATACAAATATATATATATATATATATATATATATATGTGTGTGTGTGTGTGTGTGTGTGTGTGTATGTATATATATATGTATGTATGTATATGTATACGCAGACACGGGGAGAACATGCAAACTCCACACAGAGGACGACCCAGGACGACCCCCAAGGTTGGACTACCCTGGGGCTCGAACCCAGGACCTTCCTGCTGTGAGGTGACTGCGCTAACCACAGTGCCCCCGTGCTGCCCCATATATATATATATATATATATATATATATATATATATACAATATAGTTTTAATATATACGTATTAAAATAGATGTAGGGAAAAAAACAATGCATTTCAGTACAAGCTTGTTTCGTGCGTCGCACACTCATCTGCTGCCAATGTGATTATATATTATATATATAAACACTAGAGGCCAACTCAGAGACAATCATACAGGTAACCATCAAATATGGCACCATATACCAAGGTGAGGCACTATCCCCGCTGCTGTTCTGCATAGGCCTGCACCCCCTCCGTCAGATCATCACAAAGAGTGGCTATGGATACAGGTTCAGAAGTGGCGTTACCATCAGCCACCTCCTATACATGGATGACATCAAGCTGTATGCCAGGAATGAGCAAGACATTGACTCGCTGATCCACCTCACCGGGATCTACAGCCACATCAGGATGTCATTCGGACTGGACAAGCGTGGTTGGATGGTGGTTAAAAGAGGGAAGGTGGTGAGGACCGAAGGGCTCGAATTACCAGATAACCGACATAAAGGACAGTTACAAGTCCCTGGGTATTCCATGGGCAAATGGGAACCACGAGGAGGCAGCAAGGAGGCCAGCTACAGCCAAATACCTCCAGAGAGTGAGGCAGGTCCTGTGGAGCCAGCTCAATGGGAAGAATAAGATCCAAGCCATCAACACGTACGCCCTACCAGTCATCAGATACCCCGCTGGAATATTAGTGGGGAGGAAGAAGAGGAGGTATCAGAGAAGATCAAGACCTCCATGGGACGTACCGCTGACAGATAGAAGACGTGGCTGATATTGAGAAATCCTACCGGTGGCTACAAACGGCTGGACTGAAGGACGGCACAGAGGCTCTGATCATAGCAGCACAGGAAACGGCACTCAGCACCAGATCGGTTGAGGCAGGGGGTCTACCACACCAGACAAGAGCCAAGATGCAGGCTGTGCAAAGACGCCCCTGAGACAGTCCAGCACTTAGTAGCAGGGTGTAAAATGCTAGCTAGGAAAGCGTGCACTGAAAGGCTAACCAAGTGGCTGGGATAGTGTACAGGAATATCTGTACTGAATACAGACTGGAAGTCCCCAAGTCCAAATGGGAGACACCGCCAAAGGTGGTTGAGAATGGCAGAGCGAAGATCCTGTGGGCCTTCAAGTTCCAGACGGACAAGCAGGTGCCGGCTAACCACCCAGACATTGTGGTGGTCGACGAGGAGCGGAAGACAGCAGCAGCGGTCGATGTAGCAATCCCGAGCGACGGCAACCTCGGGAAGAAGAGGGTGAGAAGTTAGAGAACTTCCAAGGGCCGAGGGAAGAACTAGATCAGATGTGGAAGGTGGCATCCACGGTAGTCCCAGTGGTAACAGGAGCACTAGGGGCTGTGAGCCTGTCTGTATCGTTAAAAACAAAAGTCTGTGAATGTTCTCATTCATCCAGGTCATGGTCATCCAAAGGAGCTGAATCAAGTGCAACTGGACTTGGTTATATATCCGTGAAGACGTCTCACCTCTCATCCAAGAGGCTTCCTCAGTTTGTGCCTTTCTGACTAGACCAAGCTGGGCCAAGCTAGAGAGGCGAAACGTCTTCACGGGTGTACACCAAGTCCAGTTGCACTTGATTCAACCGCCTTGGTTAAAAACAAAAGAAACTACACTCTACGACACTTCGCTGTCTCGAGGCTCAGGCGTTACCGGACGGCCTTGCTGAGACACGACTTTGTGGTTTATGAACAGAACAGTTGCTGCGTCCTTTTCAGAAGGTTCAGTCCGAAGTGAAAAGTCAAAACATATTAAAAGATGTCTAGTTTCAGTCGACTCCAACGCCGCCCAGGCTGGACTCATCTCTCCGTCAGCTTCTGTCTCAGAGGTTACTTTAGACATGGGTCTGTTTCACCGACCAGCCGGACCGCTCCGGGTTCTACCGTCCTGCCAAATCCACCGGATCCTTCCATGTTCTTCAGACAGACTCTCTGTTTTCCAAGTACAAAGGGTTTGGCAACGCACAACTACGCTCATCACAACCCCTGCTTCGTCTCCTGGTGTTTGTGTTGCTGTGTGTGTGTGTTTCTACCTGGGTGTTTGGTGGGCGGAGCAAACAGCGAAACTAGGACCCAAAGGACCGACTGCATCTAACCCACCACGGCAGTGTCTCTCCCTCTCTCCACAGGGACCCTCCCTTCAGGCTCCTGTTTGGCGCTTTGCATTTGTTTCCCTGTGCAAACATCCCTGAAATGCCGACTTACACATCGCACCCCCACCCCCCACCAC
Organism: Lampris incognitus; assembly: GCF_029633865.1. Lineage (NCBI taxonomy): Eukaryota > Metazoa > Chordata > Actinopteri > Lampriformes > Lampridae > Lampris > Lampris incognitus. The sequence goes on along the minus strand of NC_079214.1, from coordinate 7,319,344 downwards.
CACCAGCACCACCAGCACCACCACCACCCTTACCGTCTGCTGACGGGCCACAGTAACCGGACTGGTTTATTCATCTTGGTTTCTGTGTGTGTTTCCTGGTTGACAACCTAAGCTGAACTCGCCCACGGCGACCGACACAACGTCTTTTCCCGCCGTCCCAAATATGAAATACACACGTCCAAAACATAGCCACAATTTCAGACACGGCCTTAAAGTGACCAGATTTAACCGGTTGTTTAACTCCGTGCCATTTACCGTCACATAGATAACTGATGAAGATGAGTAGTCTTCCTCCTGCCAGGATATGGACAGCGCTGGCTGACTGACCACCCACAACCACTAAAATCATGGCGACCGTGCGTGTGTGTGTGTGTGTGTGTGTGTGTGTGTGTGTGTGTGTGTGTGTGTGTGTGTGTCTTCATGCAGATAACCTCTGGTATGGCGAGTCTAGCTGCAGGACAGCAGATGTCCGCCGAGTCTTTGAAGGTTTTGTGAGGATGGAGTAAATCTCCAGCGTCCGGTCATGGCTGAAGTCATCTGTGCCACATTCAGAGTCCATGTCGGCGGGGATGAGGGATCAGCCAACGAGCACGCAAAGTCCACACCATCAACCATCTGGAGGTATGTGGGGAGAAGGTTAGGGAACCGGGAGGATTAGAGTAGAGGTGGAGGTGGGGGAGGGGGCAATATAAACCCATCAGTGAAACATCTGAGGATATTCCCCACAGATTATGCTATTACCACCCCCCCCTCCCGTCCCCCCGAACAGAGGAGGCGCTAGTGCAGCGACCAGGACACATACCCACGTCCGGCTTCCCACCCATGGACACAGCCAATTGTGTCTGTAGGGATGCCCGACCAAGCCGGAGGTAACACGGGGATTCAAACCGGCGATCCCCGTATTGGTAGGCAACGGAATAGACCGCTACACTACCCGGACACCCTGGGGCAAATGTTTAATTTGTTATATTGGGCTATACAAATAAAATTGACTTGACTTCATTTGATTATACCCGCTTAATCTAAATCAGGGATTAATGTGGGAAGGGGGGGGGGTTGGAGGCTATCCCAGCATGCACTGGACGGAAGGCAGGGAAACATTCTGGACAGGTCGCTGTGATAATGGACGTTTGTGTTCGTAGGGAGGCTGATTAGTGACCAGCCTCGAGTGTGGCTAACTGAAAGTCTGTGTTTACATTCCACAGTGACTCAGACCCAGAAATACTTTATTCATCCCCGAGGGCGAGTCGGACCCTGTCATCACAGACCCTCATGCTCTAGTAAAGACAAACTAACAAGGCACAAGATAACATCCATCCATCCATCCATCCATCCATCCATCCATTAGCCAAACCGCTTATCCTGCTCCCAGGGTCGCGGGGATGCTGCAGCCTATCCCAGCAGCCATTGGGCGGCAGGCGGGGAGACACCCTGGACAGGCTGCCAGGCCATCACACACACACACACACACACACACACCTAGGGACAATTTAGTACGGCCGAGTCACCTGACCTACATGTCTTTGGACTGTGGGAGGAAGCTGGAGCCCCTGGAGACATGGGGAGAACATACAAACTCCACACAGAGGACGACCCAGGACGACCCCCAAGGCTGGACTACCCCGATGCTCAAACCCAGGACTTTCTTGCTGTGAGGCGCCCGCGCTAACCGCAGCGCCGCCCTGCCGCAAGATAAGAAAATAGAAATAAGAAAAAAAGACATAAATAGAAATGGAAAATAGAAATAAGAATTAAATATATAAACATATGTGCAGCATGCTCCAGCATACAACACCCTATCTATACTGTGTGACTGCAGCATGAGACAAACGGCACAAACAAACACCTGACAGGGTGAAATCGGTCGACGGGCCGGTCTAACGGCTACTGACCCAGAGTGTCCAACACGCTGAGGGAGGAGCTGTGAAGTTTGACGGCCACAGGCAGGAATCGCCTCCTGTGGTGCTCTGTAGTGCACTACAAAGCCCTCTGTAGTGCACTGTAGTGCAATTCAGGACCCAGCTCTGCAGAAGCTGGGCCCCGAATTGACACCGACAAGAACACAGATGAAGACACAGAGCTCGAGAGACTGTATGGGATGGGAGCCACATGCCACGCAGAGAGACTTTGTAAAATAAAAGCCTGTGTTAAACCACCTAAACTGTGTCCGCCATCCCATCCTGGACCCTCCCAGTGGCAACACACTTGCCACGGTGGTGGCGTGTACGGGTGAGTGGATGGACCGGCAAGGCAGGTAGCCGACTGAGTCTTCAATAGGGTGAACCCTCGACCGGCTCGCCGACCTCCAGGTGAGCCAAGCGCGGATGCAACACTAGAAGATGCGGACCCTGCATGACCAGACTCGGGCCCTGCAGGAAATGGCCATTCAGCAGGCCAAAGACTGGGCTCTCCTGAGGGAGCTGCCGTGCTTCTCTCCAACTGCCCGCGGGGTCGATCTTGCAGCTCCGCCATCCCGTTGGCCCCGGATCACCCTCCCCAAGATGACGACCGCCGACGACCCTCAGGCATTCGAAGACATCTTGGAGAGGCCGGTATCACCACGTAGGTGGTCGGAGGAGGGATGTGTGCGCTTCCCTTGCTCACCGGGGCGGCACAAGCTGCCACGCACGGCCTACCGGCATCCTCCCAGAGAGACTATAACACCATCAGGTGAGCCGTCCTGGACCAGGTGGGGCTGACGCCAGAGCGGACATCACCGCCAGTTCAGGGCGCTCGCCCTGGAGGACTCCAGCCGTCCCTTCATTCTCGTGCAGCAGTCCCTCGACACGGCGAGACGATAGCTGCCGCCAAACCTGGAGGACATTGATGACCTCCACCAGCAAGTAGCGCTGGAGCAGTTCATCGACCGCCTCCCACCTGCCACCGCTGACTGGGTCCAGTCACTGATCCTACAGCATGTCCTGAAATCACAACCAACCGGCGTTTGTCTTGCTCTGAGTTTGAAAACCCCTGCCTCCAGAAACGGCGCCTCTTTTTAGTTCTGTTCACGGAGAAACAAGCTTCCTTCTCCGTCTCAGCTACGCTAACAACGATAACAGACTTCAGACTCACTTTTTCTTGGTGAGATGGAAAGATTCGTTACGGTTGCCGCTAACATCTTAATGCTTTGGAAGGAGTTTTTGCAGGTGTCATTTCATCTGAGCCAAAGTTTGGAAGTATGGGACGAATAAACTGTCGTTGGCAGGACGGTAAATTGGTGTCTCCAGGCGTGGGCGTTAGTCCACGAATACTGGGATGGCATCCATCGCTTTACCTGTGTCCCCGTCCATAGGGTTAGCGGTTGTGTCAGGAAGGGCATCTGATGTTTAATTTTGCCAAATTGCCAAGACCATACCGGATCAGTGGAGGCCTGGGTTAACAACGACCGCCATTGGTGCTGTGCCCTCACAGGGTACCAATGGAAACGATAAACTCCACTGTGGCGACTCCTGAGAAACAGTTAACAAGCCGAAAGAAGGAGGAGGACAGTACACTGGTGAGCACCAGAGCCAGGCTCCGCCCTGAGTTCTCCTTTGTGTAACCCTATTGGTCTGAAGTATGACGGCCCACTGTGACTCCGCCCTTTTCTACACAAGTTTAGTGCTTGAATGTCTCCAGACCTCTGTGAACTTGACAAAATGGAGGACCTGTTCCACGAGATTCAAGTGGAGGACGTGCTGGCATCGACGGACGCCTGACCGATCAGATAGATAGATTTAGAAATGTGGTCCGTGATGTGCAGGATGTTGCCAGCCTGAGCTCCGTGTCCCCCCCTCCACCCCCCCCCCGCAGCATCGGTGCCAGGCGTCTAATCATGCAGCCGACTCCGTCAACCAGGTATTTCGATGGCCATGCATCACTGACACAATGTGCCACAATACACAAGTCTGTGTCAACCTCTGTAATGTGATGTCGTTCAGAAAACACCCATCTAATCTGGAAAAATCACACGCTCACGTTCACAGTAAACATCCTGCGTGAAGATTGTTTGGCAGGGTAATTGTTTGTGCGTGGGCTTGTTTGTGCAGAAGTGTGCTTGTGGACTAAATTGGGCTCCGTGGGTTTGACTGGCAGAGACATTTGCTCTCTCGTAGTTAATGGGGTTGAGCAGCAGTCAAGAGGGGGAGTCGACCATTTCTGATTTCTGTACATTAGAGTGACAGCGTGCCTCATCGCAGTAATCAACCGTCTTTTGTCAGCGGCACAACGTGGACTCAACCATCCAGCCATTTTCACACAGCAAGTACGCATTCAAAGTACGCCAATGAAGAGGCAGACTTATGCTAAACACCTCTACGGCATAAGCTGTGATGATTACTCTGCAGGACGATGGAACCCCCGAAGTCTAACAAAATGACCCTTCACCCATGTTTAAAGATGGAGTCCATCATTTTTTCCATATAAAAATCTATTTGATACACTTTTCCCCCGGCATCATGGTAGCAACAGCCATTCTATGTACGAGTGTTGTGTAATTACTATTTCTCATCTCCCCCCCTTTTCTCCCCAATTGTATCCGGCTACCCCACTCTTCCCAATCATCCCAGTCACTGCTGTTCGGGTGGGAGGATCACACTATTCCCCCCCAGTCCCCCCCCCCCGAGCAGACGCCCCGACCAACCAGAGGAGGCACTAAGTGCAGCGACCAGGACACGTACCCACATCCGGCTTCCCACCCGCAGACACGGCCAATTATGTCTGTAGGGACGCCTGACAAAGCCGGAGGTAACACGGGAATTCGAACCGGTGATCCCCATGTAGGTAGGCAACAGAATAGATCCCTACGCTACCCGGATGCCCGTATATGCCGTTTTTAATTGGTGCCGGCGGCATCGACCGTTCCCGCCAAGTGTTCAAATGCAATGTAGTGTGCACAGGGAATGTGTCGAGTCTGCCACAAATGGAAAGGTAGAAGAGGAAGAAGGAACCTGAATGTCAAATGTAGACGAGCAAGTGATAGGTGCTAAAATATCAAGATAAACATCCACCGATTGGTCTTCTTTCTCCAAAACACACATGCCACCACTGGACTGTGTTGCTGGTGTTGCACCAAAGTCTGCAACCGATGAAAATTGGGACCCACACGTGAAGTTGGTGCGTTCAGGATCCAAGTTTGTTTCAAATGGAGCGCTCTGGGATTTGCGTTTTGAAAAACTACAGTGACCATCAGATGACGTCAAATCCACGCGAAACCAACGAAATAAGGATAACCACTTTAATAATCGGCATTTGCTCTAATTAAGCAGGGAATATGTACCATCAAAAGGAGGAATATCCCTGTGTTGCCTCCGGCTTGGTCGGGCGTCCCTACAGACACAACTGGCCATGTCTGCGGGCGGGAAGTCGGATGTGGGTATGTGTCCCTGGTCACTGCACTAGTGCCTCCTCTGGTTGGTCGGGGCGCCTGTTCAGGGGGGAGGAGGAACTGGGGGAAATAGCGTGACCCTCCCATGTGCTACGCCCCCCCTGGTGAAACTCCTCACTGTCAGGTGAAAAGAAGCGGCTGGTGACTCCACATGTATGGGAGGAAGCATGTGGTAGTCTGCAGCCCTCCCCGGATCGGCAGAGGGGGGTGGAGCAGCGACTGGGACAGCTGGGAAAAGTGGGGTAATTGGACAAAAGTACAACTGGGGAGAAAAAAGGGGGGGAAATCCCCCCTCCGCCCAACAAAAGGAGGAATATTACAAATCATTCTGTGTGCTGTTCTCACCTTTTTATTGCTGACGTTGCAGCTTTAGTGCGGTGTTTGCTGTTTAAAGGCAGTTGAACCCTCCTGTGCATGTGGACATTCCTCACAGCAGCACACGGAGAGCCTCCTGCTGAGAGAGGAGAGAGACATGGCGCATGAATACACTCTTACACACAACGACTGTGTTCCCAAACACAACTCCGTGGCACTCCAGAGACGAGGTGGGTTTTGAAGTTGAACGGCAATTTCGCACGACAAAAACCGTGCTCTGACCAAGAACATTTAGCAGATAGGCCTCTCTCCCCCATGTATGTGGAAGGATGAGTCCTCCCCCTCCCCGGAGAGCGATTAAAACGCCTCCCGGGAGCCGGGTTCTGAATCGCAAAAACAACCGCGCCCGCCAGAGTCCTACAGTAATGGTGTCACTTGAGGAAACGTGGGCATGGGTTTGTCTCTTCTTCTGACGCAACAGCACGCCTCGAGGACAAGGGACACAACAAGACTCCCTGCTACCTGCAAGGATGTTGCAGGGAAGTGAGTTTGCATAGAATTTTTATCTTGTTTGTGCCACCAGGGGGTTGCACTTAATTTCGTGGTACAGCTGTGCAATGACTAACAAAGGCATTCATTCGTTCATTTCATTGTATGCATGTACAGTGAGATAAAAGTACCTTCTTATATAAGACGGTTGGTGTAAACTCACTCAGTAACTGGAGTAAGAGGAGGTGTATTTACATGCACACTAATTGCTACGGCCACGGGTGGGGTGTGTCCGTATAGTTGTGTTGTGTTGCCTCCTGTGTCTAACCCTCGCTCTCACTCCCCGTTCAGGTGTCCGCCTGGTGCCCCTCATCACCTAACCAACCAATTTCCATCAGCTGTGCAGTCTCCTATTTAAACCCCCACATGTGTTCAGTTCCACCGGGCCAGCTAGTTTAGTTTGTGTGTGTGTGTGATTGTAGTTAGTGTTGTGTAGATACCTTGTGTTGATGTCTTGGTCACTACTTTGTGTTTATAACGTCTGGTCAGTTTTCGGTTAAGTTTTGCATTGTTTCAGTCTGGAGTATTTTGAGTTCTGTTTAGCCTTCAGTTTGTTTAGTTCTTTTGGGCAAGGGGGTCAAGGTAAGATGCCCATGGGCAAACACCCCACCACGTAGCTTACCTCCTGTTAGACACACTAGGTTAGGAGCGGTTGCCACCCTCTGTATTTAGGTTTGGTGTTTTTTAGCACTGTCAGGGGGGGGGTTACTTTTATTAGTACTTTGTTGATTTGGCAACCATTCAGTTCCCTTGTCCTGTCATGGTGTTTTAAGTTAATAAATATTTATATTTTATTATTTTTATACGTTTACCTGTCTCACCGTGTTGCACCCTCACCTCACTGTTACCCAGTGCACTAGTTGTTGTCCGTCACCAGACTAATACTATGCCAATCTTACCATCCAAACTGCTTATCCTGCTCTCAGGGTCACAAGGATGCTGGAGCCTATCCCAGCAGTCACGGGGTGGCAGGTGGGGGGGGGGGACACCCTGGACAGGCCGCCAGGCCATCACAGGACCCACACATACACACACACACACACCGAGGGACAATCTAGTACGGCCGATTCACCTGACCTACATGTCTTTGGACTATGGGAGGAAACTGGAGCCCGAGGAGGAAGTCCACACAGACACGGGGAGAACAATGCAAACTCCACACACAGGACGACCCGGAACGACCCCGGGGCTCGAACCCAGGACCTTCTTGCTGTGAGGCGACCGTGCTAGCCACTGTGCCACCGGGCCGTGCAATCTTACCCTACTGTGGTAACTGAAATGGTCATATGAACGCCTTTACCTGACTTCCTAAATCAAGGTAAGGTCTGTGTTAATGTATTCAAACCCTGGTTAAGACCCCTGGATAGCTACCAAATCTTTCGATCTTGGGAGAACATACGATTTATTTTGGTTTTTGAAACTTCATGTCAGAGGGAAGTCGCCCAAACATGGCTGCCAGGCTCCAGAAGAAGTGCAGAAGCTTCTTTGGCACCCTGGCAGCCATGTTTGTTCCAGAGAGATGAAGTCTCTGCATACAAAGAAGTTTCTGAGGAAGTCTCTGCATTTCTTTGGCATCCTGGTACAAAAACACAAGCTGATGATGTTATCTACTTTCAGTTGAGTTAAATAGCAAAACGAATGTCATCAGATGATGTTGTAGCGACAACAAAAATAAAACTGCATGAAATAGAATAGATTAGGCTAAGGATGTAGTGATAGAGGGAAGCAGTATTTGCATGGATCATACAGAGATGACACAAAGTATCATGAAGATCCGGCTACTGGAGTAATCACATTACCAATATGCATGTGTATGCAATAACAGCAGTACTGACAAACTGATGAATCCTAATAATGAGCTTGTTTGCATGAAAATGTACTCACCGATTGAAAGGTCCATGGTTCGAGCCAGGCTGAACAACAGACACCTGCTAGCAGCCACATGTTTGAGCGGTACCACGGCCCAGTGGATGGGGTTGATGGGGTGTGTATGAGCCCATTCTCTCTCCCTGCGGCACCACATGTTGACACTGCTGACAAAAATTTGATATATGATGCATAAGGTACACTTCGGCATCTGTATGACACCTTGCCCATTAACCACCACCTTACCTTAGCCCCAACTTAACCACCTCTTGTCATTAATTTACAAAAACCAGAGCCGAAGATTCACACTGGAGTCTATGGAACACCCTCTGCATCTCCTCACAGACACTGAAGGGTATCTAGCACGTCATATATTGATGCTTTGTCAATAGTGTCAATATATGACACTGGCGTGAGAATGCACTGGAGCATTTAGTTTGGGTTATCACTCTGAAACAGCCGGCAAGCTGTCCTTTGTTATTCTGAGGTACAAAAAAATATTTGGCACCACAAAACAGATCCCAGTGAATCAAATGAAGATGTACTTGTCTTCACACACTCACACATACACACACCATCATCATCGGTGGTCACTCGGGGAAGAGTATGACTGTCCTCCTAGGTCCTTGTGGGTCTTCAGGTGGGTGTAGAGGCCGATCCTGGAGCCGCATATTTTGGGGCAATGTGGGCATGGGTGTGAAGAAGTGGTTGAAGATGTGGTTTGGGCCTTTCTGGTAACTCGCTCCTTTCTGAGTCTGCACTTGTTTTCTGAAGCACAGTGGAGGTCATGGTTGTAGCACCCAACACCTTCATGGACAGACAGTCTCCAGGCCTCCCTGTTTTTTGCTGCTTGTTCCCAGGTGTTGAGGTCAATGCCAAACCCTTTGATGTGGGTCTTGATGTTATCTTTATATCGCTTCTTTTGTCCTCCTTGGGCACGGGATCCTGTCACGAGCTGAGAGTAAAGGGCTTGTTTCGGGAGGCGAGAGACAGACATGCGGATGACATGGCCAGTCCATCTCAATTGTTGTTTTGTGATGATAGGCATGTTGGGCCTCTCGAGGATGCTGAAGTTGCTGTGCTTGTCCTCCCAGCTGATCTTAAGGATCCTCCTGAGGCATTGTTGTTGGTATGCCTCGACTGCCTTCAGGTGCCTGCAACATTTGGTCCAGGTTTCTGTCCCATACAGTAGGGTGGGCAGCACTACCACTTTGTACACCAGAATTTTTCTTCTGGCCTTAAAGTCGTGGTTTTCAAAAACCCTTTTAGTCAATCTTGAGAAGGCCCAGCTGGGGCAACTGAGACAATGGTGTATTTCAATGTCAATGTTGGCTTTGGAGGAGAGACGGCTGCCAAGATATGGGAACTGTTCCATGTTTTCACATCTGTTGTCTACAGAGATGGATGGGGGCAGAGCAGGCATATTTCTGTTGGGTGGGGGTTGGTAGAGGACATGGGTCTTTTTTATGTTAATGGCCAGGCCAAGCTGCTTGTATGCCTTTGCAAAGGTGTCTAGCATGCTCTGTAATCCCTCCTCTATGAAGGACACTAAGGCATTGTCATTGGCATACTGCAGCTCCATGATGGATGTGGTGGTGGTTTTACCTTTAGCACTGAATATGTTAATATTCAGAAGATTCCCATCAGTCCTATACATGATTTTGACTCCTTGAGGCAGATTGGGATCTGTGAGGTGGAGGATAGTGGCAATGAAGACAGAGAACAGGGTTGGGGCAATGAGACAGTCTCGTTTAACTCCCTTGTGGACCTTGAAGGACTCTGTCTCATCTCCATAACTGCTGAGTACTCTAACTGACATGTTATCATGTAGTAGTCGTAGTACTCTGATATATTTGTCAGGGCAGCCTATTTTTGACAGCATTAGCCAGAGGGCCTGGTGGTTCACAGAATCAAAAGCTTTGGTTAAGTCTATGAAATCCATGTACAATGGTTGATTCTGTTCCTGGGCTTTTTCTTGGAGTTGGTGAGCAGTAAAAATCATGTCCATGGTGCCTCAGTTAGGACAAAAACTGCTCTGGGATTCTGACAGGATTTCCTCTGATATTGGGAGGAGTCTGTTGGCTAAGATCCTAGCCAGAGCTTTCCCTGTGATGGAAAGCAAGGAAATGCAATGGTAGTTTCTGCACTCAGTTTTGTTGCCTTTGTTAAAGATAGAGACAATGTGTGTGTCCCTACGTTGCACTGGGATTTCCTCTTTTTCCCACTTTTTTAGTAGTAGGGCCTAGGTATGTCTGAGGAGTATAGGTCCACCTGCCTCAGTACTTCTGCTGGTATACCATCAGGACCAGCAGCCTTGTGGATTTTCATCTCCCTGATGGCATCCTGGACTTCGTGGTGCTGCCATGTCCTCATCTTTGGGTTGTTGAGGGAGTTGTTGGAGGGCATCATCTCAGGGCTAGAGTCCCGGTTTAAAAGGTCCTGGTAGTGCTCTTTCCACCTCTTTTTGATTGACTTGTCTACTAGCAGTGTGTGCCCATCTTTGGAGCAAAGGGGGGTTAGACAGTGGTGGCTGGGACCATATATTGGTTTAGTAGTATCAAAGAAGCGTCTGGTATCTCCAGCATCTGCAAGGTGCTGGCTCTCCAGGGACTTTGTCCATCCCTGGTTCTTCAATTCCCTGACCTGGCTTTGAACGGCTGACTTTGCTCTTGCATGGGCAGCTCATTTACTTTGGCAGTTGATGTCATTCTGCCAGATGGTAAAGGCTTGTCTCTTGATGTTGATTAACCTTTGGATTTCCACGTCATTCTCGTCAAACCAATCTAGGTGGTTCTTCATCTTATGTCCAAAAGCGGTTTTACAGGTGCCAATTATTGATGTTCTGAGCGTATCCCAGTGGCTTCCAGTATCATCTGGATACTGCTTGTGTATTGATGTACTGAGCATGGCCTGGAACTGTTGATGAGTAGAGGTATCGGTAAGTCTTTCGGGGTTGAGCTTTGGGTGGATCTGCTTTTTCTTCTTTTCCAGTGACGTTGGATGGACAGGGTGGAGCGGATAAGACGGTGGTCAGTCCAGCAGTTATCTGCACTGATCATCGTTCCGGTGTCAAGTACCTCACTTCAGTCTCTTTGACAGACGATGATGTAGTCAACGAGGTGCCAAATGTTAAAACGAGGGTGCCTCCAGGTCGTTTTAGATTTGTTCTTCTGGAAGAAGAGTGTGTTGGTGATGATTAGGCTGTGTTCTGAGCATGTTGTTAACAGCAGGATGACATTGGAGTTTGTGTTTCCAACTCTTTCCTTGCCAATTATGCCTCTCCACAAGTTGTAATTTTGTCCCACTCTGGCACTGAAATCTCCGATTAGCTTATCCCCCCTGGGGGCTTTGGTGAGAACATTGTCCAAGTCGGCACAGAAGGTCTCCTTTATTTCATCTTGTGAGTCAAGTGTTGGAGGCGTATGCGCCGATGACAGTGATGCTTTGGTTAAAACACACACACACACACATCATGACGAAACACAGATCCTATAGTGAGGTCTCATCTTTCTATTTTCAGCCACCTTCTTTTCAAAAGATGAACGTTTTGAGCATTTCCTGGAGTGACTCAGAGGCCGGCCGTGTACTCATACACAAGGTAAGACAGATGGGTCGAGTCGGATACTGAGGCGACCCAATGACCAACGCCCTTCATTGCGGCGGGATTTAAATAAACCAGCGCAGGCAGACATGGAGGCAACACATGCAGGGAACACAGTGTGGTTGTGTTGAATAACAGCGAGGTGACAAGCCTCCATAAACAAATTCACTCAAGCACAACAAGCACTTCCACGAGCACACATATGAAACAAACCGCACACGCCTGAGCAAACATCTTTAGTTGTGTGTGTGTGTGTGTCTCCATATTGAGTGCTACCAACAAGTGTTCCCCAGTCCAGATTTCAACCCCCACCTCCTCCTCCTCCTCCTCTCTTGGCCTGACCAATTCATTATTCTGAATCAATTCAATTCACTGAGTGAACAGAAGTCGATTGATGTGCCTTCAAGCAGAGAGACAGAGATAGAAAGAAAGAACAAGAGCGAGAAAACGAGAAGGGGCGGGGGGATATCATTATATACTATACAGTTGACAGCAGTAAACGATTAGCTTCTGAATAGGATTGAATTATCTGCTTTGCATGTGAAACAGCAGTCGTTGTGGTCAGTGTCCCTGACTGCAGGTTCGCACAAGTATCGGCTTCAATTACTCAAATTAAACACAGAAGCCACTGAAAAGCAAATTTTTTTTGTAACTGATGATCTATAAATCGCAGCTGCATGAGGGACCGACCCCACAGTGACGCAAGGAACATGGGACATAGACTCCATGAAAGGACCAAACGAAGGTGAGTCAAAAGGGCAAAGTGTCAGCTCGGTTTTTAAGGCTAAGCTAGTAAGGCTGAGGCTAATCTCATATTACTGATGCTAATTATATAAACATTATTAGCAGCAACGAACACTGACCACAACAGACATGTTTTGTTTTTGAGTTTGCATATTTTTGTGATTTTTTTTGGTTTTTTTAATCCGTTTTTTCTCCATATCATGTACATCTACTTCACAGATGCTAGGCCAAACATGTTACCTGTTTTCACTGCTGCATGTAGATGTTATGAATGGGAACAGGGCAGACAGGTGGAGGACCCAAATGCAGACAGACAGGTAGAACGAGGGGGCTTTAATGCTCAAAACACAAATGACAGACTTACAGTTAGTCAACGGGGATTGAGTCCGAGACAGGCAAACCAAGTCCAAAAGGGGAAAAGGCAGGCATGCAGGTGAAAAACAGGCTGATGGTCTAAACCACAGGATCAGACAGGAGCAGGTGCAGGAAAGGAAACTTTGGCCACAGGAAAACACAGAGGCGGCCCTCAGCTACAGGAGAATCAGAACAGCAACTTCCCCACGGGGGAGAGCAGAACAGGGCCAGGCCGAATCAGGGTCAGATTGGTGAGAATGAAAGAGTCCATGGAAGAAACTATGACAGACTGGCAGGAAATGGATGAGGAGCTGATAAGGGAATGGGCAGCACTTGCAGACAATTATTAGGTGCAAACAGGTGAGCAGGTGGGTGTGGTAAACAGGAAGGAAAGTCCGGGGGCCTCTGGGGGACAGGTGGAGAAAAGGCAAAGACTAGAGTAGAGAGTGCTGAAGGGTTGATGGCAGGGACAGAGACAGAATGGGCAAGAGAAACACACACAGGCCCTAAACAGGAATCGTGATGGTACACCGCCCCTCCGAGGGATGGCTCCCAGACATATCTCCAGACTTGTCACGGTGGAGAAGACAAACCAAGTAGGGCAGGTGGAGAGGGTCAGGAGGCGGGATTGAGGGAGCAGAACTAAGGCAATGGATGGCTTGGACACTAGAGAAGAGCAGGACAGGAGAACTCAGGCAAACAGCCCCGAGGACAGAACAGGGGCAGAGCAAGGACTCTCAGGAGGATGGCTCGGGGGCTGGAAACCATGACATGAAGATTACATGACATGACATGAAGACAGGGCAGATGGACAGATCTGGAGGGCAACCGGAAGGCAGGACAAATGGGCGGAGTTTCTCGGGGAGCAACCAGAAGGCAGGAAAAATGGGCGAAGCTGTTTGAGAGGTCGACCAGACGGCAGGACAACTGGGCAGAGCCGCTCTGGAGTCCCCAGGGGAGTCTTTAGGGGCCGAGGTGTTAGCGAAGCCACCTAGAAGGGCGGCCAAGATGCAGGAGGTCGGTGGAGATGGCTGACTGCTGAAGGTCTGGCTGGGCATGGGCAGGGGCAACCGCCGGCTGAGGATCGGGCAGGTCATCGGTGGAGGCGGCCGACTGCTGAAGGTCTGGCAGGACGACGGTAGAGGTGGCCGACTGCTGAAAATTTGGCAGAACGTTGGCGGAGATGGCCGACTGCTGGAGATCTGGCAGGGCATCAGCGGGGGTGGCCGATGGCTGAGGATTGGGCAGGACGTCAGCAGAGGTGGCTGACTGCTGGAAGTCTGGCAGGACAATGACAGAGGCAGCCAACTGCTTAAAATCTGGCAGAACGGGGGGGGGGGCGTCTGGGTAGCGTAGCAGCTATTCCGTTGCCTATCAACACGGAGATCGCAGGCTCGAATCCCAGTGTTACCTCCAGATTGATCGGGCATCCCTACAGACACAATTGGCCATGTCTGTGGGTGGGAAGCCAGATGTGGGTATCTGTCCTGGTCGATGCACTAGCGCCTCCTCTGGTCAGTCGGGGTGCTTCTTCAGTGGGGAGAGGGCACTTGGGGGAATAGCGTGAGTCTCCCACATGTTATGCCCCCCTGGTGAAACTCCTCACTGTCAGGTGAAAAGAAGCGGCTGACGACACCACATGTATCGGAGGAGTCATGTGGCAGTCTGCAGCCCTCCCCGGCTCGGCAGAGTGGGTGGAGGAGTGACCAGGGTGGCTCAGAAGAGTGGGGTAATTGGACGGGTACAATTGAGGAGAACAAGGGGGGAAAAATCCCCCCCCCAAAAAAAAAAAATCTGGCAGAACGTTGGCAGAGATGGTTGATTGCTGGAGGTCTGGCAGGACGTCGGCGTAGATGGTCGACAGCTGGGGGTCCGGCAGGGTGTTGGCGGAGATGGCCAATGGCTGAGGATCTGGCGGGACGTTGGCAGAGAGGGTCAACAGCTGGAGGTCTGGCAGTGGTGGAGACGGCCGGTGACTGCGGGTCTTGCCGGGCGTCAGCAGGTACGGCCGACTGCTAATGGTCTAGCAGGGCATTGGTTGGGGCGGCCGATGGTTCGGGAACAGGCTGGGCACGGCAGAGACAGCCGACGGCTCAGGATCCGGCTGGGTGCCGACAAAGGCAGCCGACAGCTTGGGATCCGGCTGGGCATCAGCAAGGCGGCCGATAACTCGGGAACAGACTGGGTGTCGGCAGAGATGGCCGAAATCCCCCCAAGTATATGGCAGGCTGAGCAGATGAATGTCTGCTGGGTCATTCAGGCCACTTCGTACTGTTACGAATGGCAGCGGGGCAGTAAGGTGGAGGACCCAAATGAAGACTTGGCAGACAGACAGGTTGAACGCTCAATACACAAATGACAGACCTACAGTTAATCAGCGGGGATTGAGTCTTAAACAGGCAAACAAAGTCCAAAAGGGGAAAAGGCAGGCAGGCAGGTCAAAAGCAGACTGAAGGTCTAAACCACAGGGTCAGCCAGGAACAGACAAGAACAGAAGCTTCGGCCACAGGAAAACACAGAGGCAGCCCTCAGCTACAGGGAGATCACAACGGAAACCTTGCCGCGAGGAAGATCCGCGAGGAACAAAAGAGCCCATGGAAGAAACTATGACAAACTGACTGGAAATGGATGATTGAGACCGATATAAGCTGTAGCTGGACGATATGTTAAAATTTTCCTACCCACCACCGTCAACCCAACAACTGGCAATTGCCAATATATTCGTATTCCGTGCCATCCTGACTTTCGCTTCACTGACGTCTTTGAAAAAAAATTGGAAAAGCAGGCTTATTGGGGGGGGGGGGACGAGTGTGGAAAGAGATGAATAACACGAGGTCTACTCGAGAAATTAAACGCTAATTAGAATTTTAAGAAGTCAAAGCCTAAAGCCATTTTGAGTCAGCAGTAAATCTGAGATTACATGATTTACATGTTCAGTCCATAAAGCCAACCATTAGGACAGGAACCAAACTGCAGTATTTCCACAAAGTGACAAACACTGACATTCCATTTCTGCCTCGGTGTCGGGGGTTAATTTGCTGGTGTTGTTTATGGATGGAAAACGCCTGCCACGCAGAGATTTATGACCTCCAATACCCCCATCGCCTCTTCTGTTGGGGGCTTTTCATTTCCCCTACAGCAGACTCCCATTTTCTCACGGCGGATATCGCTATTCTATCTACAGATAGACAGATAGATATTGTCTGTGCAAAGAAAAACTGCAAGTTTGTGTGTATCCTCATAGTAACAAATGAGCCCTTTTGAAATGAAAAATGAACTTTCTGTGCCAGAGATCAGTGGGAAGTAGTCGTTAAATGCCGTTCATGATGAGGACTGATATAAGACTGTAGCACTCCGGTATGGACTCGGTTTTGAGTCCACATTTTGAAGTACTCGTCTTGGACTTCATAGCACAAGGACTCGAACTTGACTTGGTCTCCGACAGGGCAGACCATTGATGAATTATCAAGGCCAGTTGAGAACAAGATTTTAATTTATTTTTTTCTAAATCAATATCGGACTTCCCCTGAGGAGATCAATGGAGTACAGTTTAATCTAAATTGTGTCTTTATTATTATCAATGTATGTCTCTGAAACACTGGAATGTGAAATCTGAAACTTCCTCCCTTGGTGAGGGAACAAAAAAACTCCAAATCGACATGACGGTGTAGTGAACATGTAACATTTACTACAACGGTAGACTACGACAGTCATGGTGTTTAGTTGGACTTGTACTGTTCTGGCGTCAGTCTAAACAAGTTTTGGTCCCATTGGTCTCGAGTTGGACTCATTACTTTAAAGGCTTGGACTTGACTCGGACTCAATAAGCTTACAAACGATATATAAACAGGATGTGCCATTACGGCCTATTGTTGCATGATTAACTCAGTAACCTATCATCTCTAAGTTTCTTGCATCTGTTCTTAACCTGCTGGTAGGCAGTAATGACCATCACATAGGCAGAGGCATGGGTGGGCTATGGGTTCCCCAGTCTCACCTGTAGTGGCCAACTTGTATGTAGAGGAAGTGGGAAAGAGGGCTCTGGTGTCCTGTCCAGGGACACCACCTAGCCATTGGTTCAGATTTGTGCATGACACCTGGGTTAAAATTAAATCTCAGGGGGTACCACATTTCACCAACCACATTACCTCTGTGGACACCACATCAAGTTCACCAGGCAGGACGTGAACAATGACAGGTTAGCCCTCTTACACTGTGACCTTACAACTGGTGATGGGGGACATCTGATTGTTGATGTGTACTGTAAACCAACACATACTGATCAGTATTTGACTCTCATCATCCACCGGAGCACAAACTAGGAGTCATCAGGACGCTGGACCACCGAGCTGACAACGTCCCCACCGACACAGCGGCCGGGGAAGGGGAAACAGGCCCTGGTTAAGTGTGGATATCCTAAAGCCAGGAAGACGCCCAAACAGTGCACCGGCTGATCGAAGAGAGGATAAGGACAACAGCTGTCTAAGTGTAAACCAGTGGTGATTCCGTATGTGGCTGGAGTTTCGGAACAGTTCAAGTGCGTATTTTCCAAACACCGCGTCTCAGTTGCTTTCAAACTCCGAAACACGCTGTGCCAGAAACTGGTCCAAGGATCGGGTCCCCCCGGCACAAACAGCAGTATAGTGTAGCTTCCTAAGTGCCGGGAGGGTTGGGGTTACTTGTACATTGGGGAAACCAAACAGACGCTGGCAAGAGGATGGCGCAACACAGGAGAGCTAACGCGTCAGGCCAGGACTCCACAGTCTACACCATCTACACATTCTACACCATCTACACAGTCTACACCATCTACACAGTCTACACCATCTACACAGGCTACACCATCTACACATTCTACACCATCTACAGGCCAGTGGCCACTCTTTCAAGGATGAGGATGTGCACATCCCTGATAGGGAGGAACGCTGGTTTGAACTGGGAGTCAAAGAGGCCATCTATGTGAAGGGGGACCGACCCTCCCTGGACCAAGGGGGGCCTAAGAGTACATCTGTCGCCACCTTACAATGCTGCGATTGCAACTATTCCCCAATCCTCTGAATAGTACACGAGACCATTGTAACTCTAGTTAATGGTCACACCTATTTGCATATGAAACCGATGACAAGTGATGAAACGTTTCTCTCGGTGAACACCGTGTCTAGATTAACTGATTCATCTTTCTGTGATATATTTTCAAAATATGCAAAATCAGTTAACGTCCACATCTCCACAGGTCTTCATTCGAATGCTACCAAAATTGAAACGGACATTCGTTAGATACTAGATGTCACGTTTCAAATGGTGCTCAGATATGTTGAACGATGTGGGCGTCCGCGTAGCGTGGCGGTCGATTCCGTTGTCTACCAACACGGGGCTCGGTGGATCGAATCCCCGTGTTGCCTCCGGCTTGGTCAATTGGCCGTGTCTGCGGGTGGGAGGCCGGATGTGGATACGTGTCCTGGTCGCTGCACTAGCGCCTCCTCAGGGGGGAGGGGGAACTGGGGGGAATAGCGTGACCCTCCCATGCACTACATCCCCCTGGTGAAACTCCCCACTGTCAGGTGAAAAGAAGCGGCTGGTGACTCCACATGTATGGGAGGAGGCATGTGGTAGTCTGCAGCCCTCCCCGGATCGGCAGAGGGGGTGGAGCAGCGACCGGGACGGCTCAGCAGGGTGGGGTAATTGGCCAAGTACAATTGGGGAGAAGGGGGGGCCTTAAAAATATGTCAAACGATGAGTCCACAGTGACAGTCAGTCTTACTGTACTTAGTACTGTATGCACATTTTCTATTTTACCAAATGTTTGCTCGAACTCCACCAAAGTATTCGACAATAACCTGAAACCAGCAGGATGACGCGTGATTTTTTTTCAGAATTTTTATCGCCGCCATTTTGACTGTTGCGAGCATTTGAAGTTCAAACAGACAAAACTATCAGTTTTGCACATGTGACGTCATCGCTTCAAGCTGGGAGTAGGTGTGTGAACAAACATGGCCTCTTAGTGGCGCAGTCTGTTAGACGCCCATGCTTGGGATCTGAAGGTCCAGGTTTGAATCCACAGGAGAGGAAGTCCTACTTGTAGTCCTCAGATTGTGAGGAGACGTGTGTCAAATCATGTCTTCAACGGTCCACAGAATAAGTCACCTCACCTGAACACACAAAGGTCCTGGGTTCAAGTCCTCCTTGTGAACTTATCTCGCTTACTTTTCAAGGTTTTCACCCGTCCTGCATGTGGGCTGACACTGGGATGTGACATTCTGAGAGGTCCTTGGCTTTGTTTCTCCACAAAAGCTCATGATCACACATTTCAGAATTCATAAACTCCTCAATAAGCATGTACCGGAATCAGAATCAGAAACGCACAATAGTGCAACACAAAGACAAAAGCACACATCCAAAAACTACAAGAACACATATATCCAAACTAACACATATATCCAAACTAACATATATATCTAAAAAAAATATATAAATCACTGTCCAGGAGAACGAACGCCAGCCAGGATGACTGTCAGAACTGCCGGTCTGCATGGGCTAGCAGTTAGCTTAGCCTGCCCCACTTCCACGCCCTGTCAGACCGCCCTCGGTGTTTCCTCTTCGGGCAC
The DNA here is from genome assembly GCF_029633865.1 of Lampris incognitus. NCBI lineage: Eukaryota > Metazoa > Chordata > Actinopteri > Lampriformes > Lampridae > Lampris > Lampris incognitus. The sequence continues at coordinate 7,299,945 of NC_079214.1, read as the reverse complement.
AGCTCCAGGCAGGGCCGTGGTCCCCGGGCCCAAAGGACGCAGCAGACCAAGCTCTCCGAGCCGATCCAGCACCAGCTCTCCCAGCCATCAAACCAAGACAGACCTAGACGCAGACGTGGACAAAGACACTGCATGGACGGTACCGGGTGAGGCCGCTGCAAAGGTGAATTCGCACCGTCATCTTCCCACACCAGAAGCAGAACAGCTCAAATAATCAAAAAAAAAATCAAAGGTCAATAAGTTCTCATGCTGCTTGGACCCTGTTCATTGCTGCTTGAAACTATAAAGTCCTAACCCTAAAACAGACCCTTAAAGAAGGGGGGTGTGGGCCCTGTGATGGCCTGGCGGCTTGTCCAGGGTGTCTCCCCGCCTGCTGCCCAATGACTGCTGGGATAGGCTCCAGCATCCCCGCGACCCTGAGAGCAGGATAAGCGGTTTGGATAATGGATGGATGGATGGATGGATGGATGGATGGAATGGCCAAAATGTCCTCACTTTGCAAAGAAGTCCTCACTCTGATGGCTAAAAACTCAAAATGGTCCTCACAAAGATAGAAGTACAAGAACACACACACACTCAAACTCGCACACCATCAGTAAAACGGTTTAACAAATACTAAATTCACATCGCGTCTCCTCATTACCCCTCGCAGTTTCATCTCGTATTCGGCTGTTGTTCCGTTTTGTAAAACGAATCGGTGGTTCAGTCCCACGGGAACGTGTCTTTATCAGTCCACCCCACTAGACGAGACGCTGTGTTCTTACCAGAGAGGTGGTGGCACGGCGCGTGTCTCTGCAGCCGAACTGCGGCAGCAGCGAAACTCCGCGGAGACGGGCTGGAATAAGCGGTGTGCATCCGGGTCATGACCTCTGAAGGGAGGCCATCGCTCTCCACCGGCTCCCGTCCCATCATACACGTCCACGTATGCAGGGTGCTGTTGGTGGACAAGGAATAAATATTTGTTAATATCAGAGCGTCGTCCCTGCTTTAATACTCGCTGATATGATGAGTCGGGATTTGAAGGCTCACTCTGTGACTCCCACGACACGCCGGCCGGGAAGATGGCGGTGCAAATTCACCTTTGCAGCGGTCTCGCTCAGCACCGTCCACGCAGTGTCTTTGTCCACGTCTGCATCCAAGTTTGTCTTGGTTTGATGGCCGGGAGAGCTGGCGCTGGATCGGCTGGGAGAGCCTGGTCTGCTGCATCCTGTGGGCCCAGGGACCAGGGCCCTGACCGGGGCTGTGCCCGAAGAGGAAACACCGAGGGCGGTCTGACAGGACGCGGAAGCGGGGCAGGCTAAGCTAACTGCTAGCCCATGCAGGCCGGCGGTTCCCACAGTCATCCTGGCTGGCGTTCGTTCTCCTGGACAGTGATCTTTGTTGTTTAGTTCAGATATGTGTGTTAGTGTGGATGTGTGTGTTCTTGTAGTTCTTGGATACGTGTTGTTGCCTTTGTGTTGCACTGCTGTGGGCTGGACAAACGATGTGTCGTTACATTTCATGCATGAAATGTAACGACAAATGAAGTGTTTCTGATTCTGAAACACGAATCGGGTCCATTCCGGTCCTCTCTTGGCCATGTCCACACCTCAGTAAAGCTCGACGTTGTTTGGTATGTCATGTTTCAATGGAACCAGACTGAGTGCTCTCTCTTTTTGTCGTTATCATATTCGCAGACTGGATTCGTAAATGCTCCGAGCAAGAATCGGAAATCACCGATGAGATCGATAGACGTTTGCTTCCCAGCCAGAGATCCATCCATCCACTACCCGAACCGCTTGTCCTGCTCTCAGGGTCGCGGGATGCTGGAGCCTATCCCAGCAGTCACTGGGCGGCAGGCGGGGAGACACCCTGGACAGGCCGCCAGGCCATCACATGGGGCTAACACACACACACACACAGAGTCACACCTAGGGACAATTTAGTACGGCCGAGTCACCTGACCTACATGTCTTTGGACCGTGGGAGGAAACCGGAGCCCCCGCAGGAAACCCACGCCGACACGGGGAGAACATGCAACCTCCACACAGAGGACGACCCCCAAGGTTGGACGACCCCGGGGCTCGAACCCGGGACCTTCCTGCTGTGAGGCGACCGCGCTAACCACTGCGCCGCCGTGCCGCCCAGTAACATGTAAAGGACATAATTACAGTCCTAATGATGCACTGTGAACAGTTAGCTGGGTTTCGTTGTGACTGCAGCGCTCCAGCAGCGCTCGCCAGCTCATCCGCCATGATGATGCGTGCACCCCCCCTCCAGGACTTCCGAGCTAATTAAGCCGTGGCAGTGATGTACGGCTTTTCTTGAATCGTAGCCGGGAAAAATATCCGCTTTGTAAAAGCACCGTTTCCCCTCTGTTTGAATATAATGAAGCTGCATTCAGGACACAGTATGGACAATCTGTCCATACCGGGGCCGGGGGGGCCGGGGGGGGCGGGGGGGCTTCACTGCAGCCTGCAGACGGTCCTGCTGCACAAGAGATTTCAGAAAGGAGAAAAGTGTAAGCATATTGGCTTATCGGATTGTATTTGTGCGTGTAGGTGTGTTTCTCTGTGTGTGCGTGTGCGTGTGTGTGCGTGTGTGTGTGTGTGCGTGTGTGTGTGCGTGCGTGTGCGTGCGTGTGTGTGTGTGTGTTGGAACAAATTGAGAGTGGACAGCCCACCGACATAGGGATGAATTGCACTGAAGAGGAATTGCCAGAACAGCACAGAACCCAATTACTTGACCCAATCTTCCAGCTAAACACACACACACACACACACACACACACACACACACACACACACACACACACACACACACATACACACACACACACACACACACACACACATCGAACGCTTATGAAATATCACCCCACACACACACACACACAGGGAAGATGCAGTCATTTCTCGCTCTAAACTTTCCCAGTTTGTCTGATCCCCCAGCACTTTAAGGACACTGACCTTATTTCTATTGTGTAAAGTCAAGTGTGTTTTTGTGACCGTGATTTGTGTGTCGTGATGTGTCAACGTGAACTATCCTTCACCATGGACTGTCTCAACAACAGCACTGATAGTACGTATATAAACTCGTCACAGGATATTCTGATTATCTACTCTCACACCCCTCGATGTCACCATTTCACTAACACACACACACACACACACACACACACACACACACACGCACACACACACACACACACACAACCCAGTTAAAAAAGTTTGCCTTTTTAGATTTCATCATTTCCTGTAGTTTGCTTTTTTCTGCACCCCCCCCCCCATGCATGAATGAGAGGGAGGACAGTGGAATGGTGAGGATGCAAGGAGTAGAGGTGATGAAGGTGGATGAGTTTAAATACTTGGGGTCAACTGTCCAAAGTAACGGGGAGTGAAGAAGAGAGGTGAAGAAGAGAGGGCAGGCAGGGTGGAGTGGGTGGAGAAGAGTGTCAGGAGTGATGTGTGACAGAAGGGTACCAGCAAGAGTTAAAGGGAAGGTTTACAAGATGGTTGTGAGACCAGCTATGTTATATGGTGTGGAGACAGTGGCACTGATGAAGAGACAGGAGGTGGAGCAGGAGGTGGTAGAGATGAAGATGATAAGATTTTCACTGGGAGTGATGAAGAAGGACAGGATTAGGAAGGAGTATATTAGAGGGACAGCTCAGGTTGGACGGTTTGGAGACAAAGCAAGAGAGGCAAGATTGAGATGGTTTGGACATGTGTGGAGGAGAGATGCTGGTTATACTGGGAGAAGGATGCTGAATATGGAGCTGCCAGGGAAGAGGAGGAGAGGAAGGCCAAAGAGGAGGTTTATGGATGTGGTGAGGGAGGACATGCAGGTGGCTGGTGTGACAGAGGAAGATGCAGAGGACAGGAAGAGATGGAAACGGATGATCCGCCGTGGCGCCCCCTAGTGGGAGCAGCTGAAAGTAGTAGTAGTAGCAGTAGCAGCAGTAGTAGTAGTAGTATTAGTAGCAGTAGCGGCAGTAGTAGTAGTAGTATTAGTAGCAGCAGTAGTAGTAGTAGCAGTAGTAGTATTAGTAGCAGTAGCAGCAGTAGTAGTAGTAGCAGTAGCAGCAGTAGTAGAGTTTCACCAGGGGGACGTAGCATGTGGGAGGATCACACTATTACCCCCAGTTCCCCCTCCCCCCTTGAACAGGCGCCCCAACTGACCAGTGGAGGCGCTAGTGCAGCGACCAGGACACACACCCACATCCGGCTTCCCACCCGCAGACACGGCCAATTGCGTCTGTAGGGACGCCCGGCCAAGCTGGAGGTAACACGGGGATTCGAACCGGCGATTCCCGTGTTGGTAGGCAACGGAACAGTCCACCACGCCACCGGGACCCCCTGTAGTTTGCGTTTTGTTGGGTTTCTGCTGGCTTTAGTATTCTGACAAGACCAGACAGGACATGCCGTGAGGGGTAATTCCGTCATCCGGCAGCTAGGGGGCGGTACAATGAAAGAGAATAATTGTGATTTTGATAGAGAAGAAGTTCACTCCTGGATCGGTTTTCCTACAGGTTCCAATTGCCTTGAGGGATTTCTGATTTGTTCGGGCGGAGGGTAATAGTCTGTGTTGTCTCTTGTATTAGCTCAGGGGGAAAATCTATAGGTTTTAGTTAATGATAATAATTTACACACAAACACACACACTCACACACACACTCACTGACAGCATGATCCTCTCTCCCGCCATCTGCTCAGGTTTTCATCAGTAGGTACCGGGGTCAAAGGTCAGCACCGGGAGACGCTAAGTGGTCAGATATTAATAAACCCCTCTGCCCCGGTTCCTACAATGCCTCCGTAAGACAAAGCGCTGCCCCCCTCTCCCTCCCCCCGGCCCCCGGCCACCCGGCCACCCGGCCACGTCTTCACAGATGGGCGGAGGTTTCGGTTAATCGAAGCGAAACAATCGGTCATGACCGCGGGCGCTTTCCTCGAGACTCGCTCAGCTGTCCCGTCATCGGCCCGTTCGACTACACCCACCAACGCCCACGCAGCGACACGGCGGACATGACGCCGTAGTGGGAGAATTCAGAAGATACATAAATAATGACCAATGTAACCGGTTATTTTCTTGCCCGGTGCGGGATTCGATACAGGGAGTACTGCACCACAAGGCGACCCGTTAGCTAGGGGACTAACGTGTCTTATTGGTAGTTTACAGTCGTCACCCTCTCCCCGGAAGCGCGCCCTCGCGCTTTATTCCCGCGCTCCGAAGAGCCTTCTGAGGATCTGCACACTTCCGGATCCCACTGCCGCCACCAATGTAACCGGTTATTTTCTTGCCCGGTGCGGGATTCGATACGGGGTGTACTGCACCACAAGGCGACGTCACTAACCGCTCGGCTAAAGGGTCAGACCCGCCTAGCTAACGGGTCTTATTAGTAGTTTACAGTCGTCACCCTCCCCGGAAGCGCGCCCTCGCGCTTGGTCTTCCCGCGCTCCGAAGAAACTTCTGAGGATCTGCACACTTCCGGATCCCACCGCTGCCACCAATGTAACCGGTTATTTTCTTGCCCGGTGCGGGATTCGATACGGGGTGTACTGCACCACAGGGCAAATCGCTAACCGCTCGGCTAAAGGGTCAGACCCGTTAGGGGTCTTATTAGTAGTTTACACTAATAATAAACTAAATAAAAGATGGACGGGCAGCGGCGTTGGGTTTAACCGGCTGTTTAAAGGTCATCCGAGGGCGCACGGACACCTCTTGAGGGACCCAAACCGTCCACGTGTGACAGGAAGTGGAGCACGGCTGACACCAATGTAGCGATTCAGGGGGCAGTCCGGAAGACCGTCAACACAGCCGGGACGCGAACCCGTGTCTCCCGCTCCGCAAGCGACAACGTTAACCAGTCGACTAGAGGGTCCGACCCGTTAGTCGAGGGCCAACGTGTCTACTTATCCATGCACGTTACACTATTTAAGCCATGCTGATGGCGTGTTCCGATATAAAAGTCTGTGCCTGCTCAAATATGTCCTGGAATAGACAAATGCTACTTTCCACCGCGAAAGCCTTGGAATACATTCAGAATCCCCTGTCAACAACAATAAAGACTATATCATTACCAGCAAGGACTACAGGGCTAAGTCTAGTGGGCTATAACCTGTAATTACATTACAGGGCAAAGCCCCCCCCCCCACCGACCGTAACTGACTGCCGTAGTGTATTTAACAACCCTCATCAACCCCCCCCCCACCCGAGGGGGTCCCAGTTGATAAGTCCATGGCTGAATTTCTTTCCCAGTACGCCCCTGGTCCGTCCGTTTTATTTCATATCAAGAGGACCCGTGAGGTTCCTGTCACGTTGCTAAGTGAAGACGTTCAGTCAAAACCTCAGTTCAGCTTCCACAAGCCGACGCTTCTCAGTCTTTATACATGGATCTGCAGCCGACCGCTTGTAGTTGGGGGGGGGGGGGCGAAAAAAACCAAAGGGCGCCCGGGTGGCGTAGCGGCCTATTCCGTTACCTTTCAGCACGGCGATCGCCGGTTCGAATCCCCGTGTTACCTCGGGCTTGGTCGGGCGTCCTTTCCGACACAACTGGCAGTGTCTGCAGGTGAGAAGCCGGATGTGGGTATGTGTCCTGGTCGGTGCACTAGCGCCTCCTCTGGTCCTGTCGGGACGCTTGTTCGGGGTGGAGGGGGAATGGCGTGATCCTCCCACGCGTTATGTCCCCCTGGTGAAACTCCTCACTGTCAGGTGAAAAGAAGCGGCTGGCGACCCCACATGTATCGGAGGAGGCATGCGGTAGTCTGCAGCCCTCCCCCGGATCGCAAGGTCGAATCCCCGTGTTCCCTCCGGCTCGGTCGGGCGTCCCTTCAGACACAATTGGCCGCCGTGTCTGCGGGTGGGAAGTCGGATGTGGGTATTTGTCCTGGTCGCTGCACTAGTGCCTCCTCTGGTCGGTCGGGGCGCTCCCCGGATCGGCAGAGAGGGGGCGGGGCAGCGACCGGGACGGCTCGGGGTAATTGATCAGTGTTTCTCAACCCGGTCCTCAAGGACCCCCTATCCTGCAGATTTTCATTGTAACCCTGCATAGGTAGCCCTGCTTGTACTTACTCGACCAATCATCTCGCAGCACTTAATTATGCAAGGTGTGCAACAGCTGACAAAATTCATTGCCGATTGGTTGAATAACTACAAACAGGTACCTATTCAGGGTTGCAAGGAAATATGCAGGACAGGGGTTCCTTGAGGTCTGGGTTGAGAAACACGGGACTAGATACAATTGGGGAGAAAATGGGGGAAAATTAAAACAAAAAAAGCTGAACTTCCCTGTGACGGAAGCGTTCGCGTGCCTCTGATTGGCTTGCCTTCAGGGCTTTCTGCCAGTAAACTTCCAGGAAGCCAATGGTAGAAAGACGGGTCCAAGAAAACTTAACGATGTTCCAGAGGGGGGGGGGGGGAAACTCAGCGTTTAGCGGAAGGATTAAAGTAGGAAGAAAAGAAAAGAAAAGAAAAGAAAAGAAAGACTTGGAAAAAAACGATCAACAGCGAGGACAAACACGGAGAACCACTGGTGTAGCTTTTCCCCATTGGAGAGTGCTGAAAGAGAAGTAATTACTCTCCCAGCCAGAAGGGGGAGACAGAACCTCCGCACTGCAGGTTGAGGCTAAACTGTCAGGAGACATTTTTACTGTTTTGGTAGGAAAATAAACACTTTGGTTCTGTTTTATTCACAATGAAAGTGTACAAAACAAATACAAAAATACAAATAGGATGTATTTGAAGGTTAATATATGCATACATATCTTTTTACAGAAGTTATTTATCTGTATACACTGTGCCGAGTGACAGAAAAGCGCAAAATCCCGTTCGCGAAACCCAAGAGGAGACAGGAGGATTTCCCTTATGAACAGCAGTCCAACATCTTCACTTCTGATTAAGGTATCTCAGAGATAGAGATCGTAAAATCTCAAAAACTCCAACATAGGTCTCAGATAGCCTGTGAAATTCATTCGAGATATTACTGATAGAAGGCATTCCTGGGTGAATCTCTATAATACGGATCATCTGTTTTCTCAAGCTTCTTAAAATTTGCTTAGCAGTTAAGTTTTAGCAGCTCTTTAGACTTCATTATTCATCCAATTATTCTAAAAGCTTCTAACCGTGAGGCGGTGCTGATCCGGCTCCTTTTGCCAAGACGTTTGTATAAAACACAAATGCGACATTTGGCTGAGATTGAAATTAAATGAGCTTGCAAGTTAACCAACAACTTTCCAGTTGAAGATATCAACTGTTCTGAGATGAGCTTGGGAATCAGAACATGTTAAGTGGGGGGGGGGGGGTCCATATCTGCTGCAGACTATTCTGTCAGACGATTCATTTTTAAGGGTTTCAAAGATGTGGGCACTCAATTTCAACAAAAAAGTATGTTCTGAGCCACTGAAGCACTTGATACTCTGAGAAACACTTGATACTGCAAAAAAATTTAACTTACATTTCAAACTATATGTAGAGTTATAATGAACTTCTGACCTTTGAGTGTTTGCCTTTTTGTGATCATCTCCCCTTGTTCTGTTATTTTTTTTCTCTAATACCACAAAGTTGAATCAGTGGGCGTTTGTCAAAGCCAGGAAGACACCCAGACAGTGCACCAGCCGCCCGAAGAGAGGAGAAGGACAACAGCCGCCTAAGTGTAAACCGGTGGTGATTCCGTATGTGGTGGGAGTGTCGGGACAGTCGAGACGTGCATTTTCCAAACACCGCATCTCAGTTGCTTTCAAACCCCAAAACACCCTGCGCCAGAAACTGGTCCACCCCAAGGATCGGATCCACCAGCACAAACAGAGCAATAAAGTGTGTGCTGTTAAGTGCCGGGACGATTGCTGTGACTTGTACTTTGGGGAAACCAAACAGACGCTGGCCAAGAGGATGGCACAATACAGGAAAGCTAACACGTCAGCCCAGGACTCCACAATCTTCACCATCTACACAGGCTACACCATCTACAGGCCAGTGGCCACTCTTTCAAGGATGAGGATTTGTGCACATCCTTGATAGAGGAACGCTGGTTTGAACGGGGATTCAAAGAGGCCATCTATGTGAAGAGGGAACGACCATACCTGAACCAGGGGGAAGGCCTAAGAGCACATCTGTCACCATCTTACAGTGCTGTGGTTGCAACTATTCCCCAATCCTCTGTGAATAGTACACTTGACCATTGACACTCTAGTTAATGGTCACAGCAATTTGCATATGAAACTGATTTGTACCTGCAGTCAGTTGAGACTGAAGAGGCCACTTGGACGAGTGATGAAACGTTTCTCTCAATAAACGTTGTGTCCGGATGAACCGATTCAACTTTCTGGTATTTCCTTACCTGGATTATTGAGCATGCAACAAGGCATTTGTTCTTTAATATACTATAACTATGGGGGTGCCCCGGGGGCTCACCTGGTAGAGCGCGTACCACATAAGGCTGAATCCTTACAGCAGCGGCCTGGGTTCAAATCCAGCCCAGGCCCAGGCCCTTGGCTGCATGTCATCTCCTCTCTCTCCCCTGCCTTTCCTGTCTCTCTCTCTCTTGACTACAGCTATAAAATGAAGGTAGAAAATGCCAAAATGTTATCTTTAAAAAAAAAAAACTATATATATATAAAACTACAAACTCACTGAAGAATCCTTGCAAATCCATAATCAGTGCATTGTTAAAGTGACTGATGAAACAAACTATTGCTTAATACGAGGCACTGGATATCAGCATTAGCCGTACAGCATCACTTGACTGAGGTATAAAAGTAAATTCAACATCATGAGTCTTAAATTCAACAAAAGATGTTTAAAATAATTCAGCGACAGTGACGCTGAAACCTCTGAAACTGATTCCTCTGAATAATTTCCTAAAAGTAACTCAAGTTCCACTGGCACACATGTGCTCAGCCTGCATGAGCAAGTGAAGTTTCTGCTGAATGATTGTGGAGTTCATCGCACACAGGAAGTCTGTAAGTCCTCCTTTCAGGAGTTCCTCCATGGGAACGAACTGAAGAATCTGCCTCTGACACACAGGGGACCCGCTGCCGCATGTGTTCTCCTCTCCCTTTGCCAGCTGAGCCATATGGCCATGGAGGTCCGTGAGAACAGGGAGGATGCGAGCCACGGCTTCAGGGCAGAAACCCGCACACACCAGCATCACCCCACTGGAGTCGGTATGGGGGGGGCTCCTGAACGTGACGGTGTGAAAGGACATGTGCAGGCAGAAGACGAGAGCCGCCGTGACCCTGGTGAGGGCGGAGAGGAGGGGCAGGAGGAGGGCGTCCCCAGGGTTCAGGTTCTGCAGGGAGAACAGGACGCAGTCCAGCAGTTCCCGCTGGTACGTCCGCTCACCGTCATGCAGTGTGCTGCCACTCACCCTGGAGAGCGAGGGCGCCACACAAAACTCCAGGAGTAAATCCTCTGTTTGGTCCTCACAGGCTCCCCATGCCGCGCCCCTGTCAAAGACCAGGCATTTTCTTTTTTCTTTGCTCCCGTCCTCTCGGTCACCCACAGTGCAGTTAGAGAGTTTTGCAACGTCCAACAGGATGGAGGCGGCACCGCGTGTGCAGCAGAAGCGACAGGGAGGTACACCAGCCCACACGAACTCTGACTTGTCCGTTGACTGCACCAGAGCTTCGTTGAGGTGGCTCAACAGTCCCCCTTCACAGAACGGGGAGTTTCTGACCACTGTGAGGGCGGCACCCACAACAACATACCAGGAATCCACGTGGCAGTCTGTCAGTGGCCCTGCCAGCACACAGCCTGTCCCGCTGGCCTCATCGCAGTGCTGCTGTATCCACAAACCATGGTGACTTTTCTCAATGCGCTCCCTCCAGTTGAGCGTCTGCATTTCCCTCCGCTCATTGAAGGAACCCAGTTGTTTCCTCTGTCCCAGAGGTCTCCCCGCTGAAACGCTGCAGCAGGCGGGGTTCACCGTGTTACGGGACAGCCATCGGCTTCGTGAAATCCAGCTCACCTAAACACAGGCAAAGGAGAGCTTTATCATCTTTACTTCCAGGAAATTCATTTCTTTCAAGAAATGTCAAAAACAAACACAGAGAGCTGACAGTTTCTCGCAGGTTATATAATAACATCCCCAATTCTGTCCTGGTTGAATCTTCAATATCAAATGAGCCCGACTCCTCTCCCCCGGCTATAAGCTAATATCGGCGTAACAGTACATTATTGCTCAGTTACAGCTACACAGAAGACAGCGTTGAATCCCTGTCATCCCTACCTGCAGGCGCCGAAGGTATTCCTGAGCGGTGAATTCCCTGATGTGGTCGAGCCGCTGTCTCTGCGCCGCGCTCATAGCTTCAAACATGCGCAGATTCTCTTGAATCGTCTCCACCTGCAACTTGTGAAAGTAGGAGCTAACCTGTTCATGCTGTTCCAGAAATGACGGGGGAATCTGGGAATTTTTGAAAAGGGCTGTGCGTTTGGCCATATTCGGACCATAGTTCCGAATCAGCTTGGAAAGCAAAGGCCTGACAGCTTCCTTGTTTTCATACTGCAGGCAGATAATGTACACCTCAGAGTTCCCCGCCTTACTGGTGGCGGGTTTGAAGACACTGACTGAACGGAAACAACAGTTCAGCAGATAGAGCAAGCACACGGAGGAGTGCTCATACAGGGTGAACATTTTCAGGACAAAGGAGCTGCCAGGGCTGAGGAGCAACAGCGCGGCTGTAGTCTCGCATAAGTGCAGTGAGGCCACCAGTGCCTCCTGCTCATCGGGTTTCTCCTGGCAGTCAAAGCTCCCGTCTGCCGTCACTAGGCCGACCCGCCGCATGTTGCCCACAAACGTCTGAAGTTCCAGCAGGTGCTCTTGGCTCATGATGTCGCCTGTGTTGTCTGAGCCAAAGAACCACCATGGCAGTGTGTTAGCAATGAGCCGGTCGTCCGCGATGGTCATGTTGCCTCCATTCCCCTCGTGGTATGGGTTGAGTGTGTTGGCAGCCCAACTCCAGTCACAGAAGCGAGTGTGCTCACTTGTTTTGATGTAGTGGTTCAAGGCGGTTATGAAGGCCCCCGGAGCCTCACATAAGTGGATGGTGTTTAGTTCGCCACTCTGCAGCGCCTCCTCTGGAAGGAGGCTAAAGGAGCCCAGGATCTCGTAAAACTTGCACCAGGCCTGAGTGCAGATCTCAGCATTTGCAGCAGAACGTACAGTAGCAGTGATCTTCCCGGCCCGGTTGGTGGAGTTGGTGTGGTGGTGCCAGACTGCCAGGTCCTTGTCACTGAGCTGGTTCTTCACAGCATTCAGTGACACTTTTAGGGCCTGCAGCCGACTATATTCTTGTGGGGGGTGTCTGAGAGCATCAACAGGGTGAGGGATACACCACTCCCCACTGGATGGTTTGGCATAGGTTCTGACCTTATTGAATAGTTCTCTAACTTCTGTCTCCATCTCAGCATCCAAAGCTGCCACTGCAGCGCTGGGCTGCTGCAGCCTGCCTGCCTTCCTCTTCGTTCCTTGTCCCTGACTCATCGTCTCCACTGGACACCCTGGGAAAAACAAAAAGAGGAGATACAACAAAACTGTGTGCACCAACAAATTTATAATTTGATGGAATGCACTAGACCAGGAGTCGGCAACCTATGACATGCGTGCCCACAGTGGCGCACAAGGCCATTAACACGGGCACACAGAGCAACTCAATAAAAAAAAAGAAGTTTGTAATATACTTTTTTTGATACAAAAAACCCAGCCTAAATAGCTAGTCTCAAAATACACCGTTGTTTTTGACTTGACTTTTGACAAGAGAGTGCACACAATTGACGTGGTCTATCATACCCCTCCTCTCCCCTCCCTCTGATCTGCCAACGAGTGCAGCATTATAGCGGTAGTGACAATGTGGCATAGCTAGCTAGCTTTCTTTTTGATTTATGTCAAGAACAACTGACGATGGCAGAAGCAATATTGTCTGATATTTGTCTTATATTTGCTTCTTTCAGCCGTCCTGGACAAACAAATTCAGATTTATTTCACGAAAGGACCAAACTGTGTGCGCTCTCTGCTGTGAAAATGAAAATTTTGAGTGTAAAATGTCATTTTGAAAAAAGGCACAAGAGAAACTCCAGAGATAAGGCTGATAAAGCTGAATCAATCCAGAGGGCAGTGGCCCAGTACGGGAAGCAAAGCAGCATGTTTACAACCCGATGTGCGCCAAAAGGCAAGCTACAGAGGGGCAGCTATGACGTCATAGAGTGTATTGCTAAACACGGGAAGCCATTCTCCGATGGAGAGAATATAAAGGAGGCTTTCCTCAGCAGGTCGCAGGTCATATTTGATGGGTTACAAAAGACACGATCATCAACAGGACCAAAGTAATGCCCGTTTCTGCAAGAACTGTAGAGAGGCACATTGCAGACATGGCTGAAAATGTAAGGCACCAGCAAACTTTTGCACTGAAAGATGCATCGGTATTCGTTCTACGTCTAACAGTGGTTCCCAGATACTGCAACAAACAAGGGTTGCACTAAATTGTTAAGATTGAATTAATTGTCTTTTGTGCCCAAGTAATTTTCATATATTTGCACAAGTGTGTGTCTGTGTAGACTGCAGCTCTTTTCGCATGCGGAATCAAGACAGGGAGACAAGCAGCAGCAGTAAATAAATAAATAGATAAATAGATTATGAAAATGAACTGGCACTCAGGTCTGTGATTTTTTTTTTTTTTTACTCTGAAAAGTGGCACAGGACATCCAAAAGTTTGGCAACTCCTGCACTAGACTATTTGCTGACAACTGGATCTGCCTACATGCCATGGGGCAGGCTTAAGGAAGAAAAAAAGAAGGGGGGGTCACATTTACATAAATATTAAACTGTTTCATGTGCATTTTATATGTACAACACTGAGAAGCTTCAGCATTTTTTGCATTTTTTTCTCTACATGCATGTGTAGTGATGAGTATGAGTATGAGTTTAAATACTTGGGGTCAACTGTCCAAAGAAACGGGGAGTGCAGAAGAGAGGTGAAGAAGAGGGTGCAGGCAGGGTGGAGTGGGTGGAGAAGAGTGTCAGGAGTGATTTGTGACAGAAGGGTACCAGCAAGAGTTAAAGGGAAGGTTTACAAGATGGTTGTGAGACCAGCTATGTTGTATGGTTTGGAGACAGTGGCACTGATGAAGAGACAGGAGGTGGAGCTGGAGGTGGCAGAGTTGAAGATGCTAAGATTTGGAGACAAAGTAAGAGAGGGAACATTGAGATGGTTTGGACATGTGTGGAGGAGAGATGCTGGGTATATTGGGAGAAGGATGCTGAATATGGAGCTGCCAGGGAAGAGGAGAAGAGGAAGGCCAAAGAGGAGGTTTATGGATGTGGTGAGGGAGGACATGCAGGTGGCTGAAGTGACAGAGGAAGATGCAGAGGACAGGAAGAGATGGAGACAGATGGTCCGCTGTGGCGCCCCCTAACAGGAGCAGCCGTAGTAGTAGTAGTAGTAGTAAATGCATGTGTAGTGATGATTTATAACATGGGTACCTCAGACAACTAGGCTGACATTAAAAACTTGTGGTAACGTTCGAAGGACTAGGACTACCCCCTCTTGACTTTCTACATCATTACTACACAACACAGCCACTTCCACTGACTTAGAAACATAACAAATTCATCACATCCTTTACTCGACACTGGTGTAACATGAAGCCACATGATTTGTAAGATAGTGTTATTACGTCCCACGACTACAATGAGGTTTATAGGAGCAAAAAGACAGGACACAAATCCTTCTTTCCAGGGACGTAGCACAAAGAGGGAGCCAAGATTGTTATTTTACATTTACGCCGTAATCGTGTGGCGTGTCTGGTACACTACGGTTAGAGCACACTGAGAAAAAACAAAATGATAAAAATCAATTAAAAGAAATGGTGCTTCTGTTGTATACTGGAGAGAAGGGAAAAGTGTGTGTGTGTGTGTTAATTAACTGTAAAGTGCTTTAAGTGGCTGTTGCAGCTAGAAAAGTGCTACATAAAATGCAACTTGATTGATTGATTGATTGATTATCCATCCACCGAGTTGAGATTTAACCACAGGTTTGGCAATAAGCTGGCCAAGCCAACCCAGCTAACGCTTAAGTCAAGTTTACTTGTACAGCCCAGTATCACAAAACACAAATTAGCCTCAAGGGTAACGCTTACCATGAGTATCTCGCGGGAAGCGGGTGTCAGTAGTCAAACATGATTGTAATTAATGCATATCTACTGCAGGAGGGCAGTATATAGTAAAGCTAATGATCATGTAATAATAGCAGCAAAGTGATGCTGGAATGAAACGGTGGTCCTGAGCACATGAACGGATATGTGGACTTCATGGTCCCATAAGGCAGTGGTTCTCAACCTTTTTGGGGTCCTGGACCCCCTGCGTATTTTTGATCTACCCTGAGGACCCCTCCACCTGATCTTAGAAGTAGAAACTGCATTTTAAATTGCATTATAGCATTTATTCACTCTTTGGGGCAAAAATAAGAGCTTTCAGTTGTAACTTGGATATAGTTAACAAAACAGAATTCTTATGCAGTAACTTTCAAATATATGTAACAAAACAGAATATGTATTAAGTAACTTTCAGATATATGTAACAACAGAATTTTTATGCAGTAACTTTTAACAATGCAAACGGGAGCGAGATCTCTTATTAAGATACAATAAATGACACTTGTGAAACAGATGTAATTAGAGAAAAAAGTCCTGTTACCCTTTATAGTTTAGGTAGATAAAGGTCCCAGTCACATCTGAGTAAAATAATCCTATTTCTATAAATGTCACAGGATCTTTTTTTTAAAAAGATATTTTATTTTCACGGACCCCTTGCAATTACACCACGGACCACTAGGGGTCCGCGGACCCCCGGTTGAGAGACACTGCCGTAAGGGACGTCAGACCTACACAAATCTCTCTGTGCTGGGTGACTTCCGTCACAAACGTCCTACAATAAGGTTATTCGCATGACGTCATATTGTTAACCAGCCCGCATTCGCACGTTAATTAAAGCAGGGGCGCTAATTAGACTGGGTTTATCCAGCTAGCTAAGCGTTAACGGCATGTGTATACGAGGCTGCCCCGCTGAGGAAGCGTCCGGTGCCGTCCGGTGTCGTCAAACTGAAACCGGAACAAAACATTTTCAGCGCTCAACTTCTCAGAGTGACCGAGGTCGTTTCTCCGGGTTTCGCTGATAAGAGTTTATAAAAGCCGCAAGACTTAAAAACCCCAAACCGGGGTCTCAAACACACGGAGCAGCCGCAACTTACCGGAAGACGCTGCGTCGGGGCGGCGGCATCACGTGACCAGCGCGCCTCCTCCGCGCATGCGCAAAAAGAGGACCGGCGTTCAAAGGCGGACGCCGCCCGATTTAAAAAAAAAAAAGAAAATAAAATCCCGCGCGATCGTTTCTGGATCTTTGTGCGTTCGTACTGGAAGCTTATCGCGGAGAAAACTTAAATAAAAAATGTACACCTGTCTTGGAAAATTCGTTTTCACGTCAGGCGTGCGTCGTTTACGACAAAATAGCGCTCGACGCGAGATGCCTCCGCGTTTCCATGGTTACGGCACCGCGCCGTCAACGAAAAGGGCCGTTTTTCAAAATCGTGTCCCGCAAAATGTTCGCTACCGGTTTCCAACATTCAAACGATTTTAAAAGCCCCGTGAGCTGTTCTGTCACGCCGAACCCGCACCGGTCTGCAGGACGCTGTTTCTCCCACCTTCTCCTCAGGTAGGGCGCAGCTTTATGACGCTATTCAAGGGCGAATATGGCGGAGGGTATTATATATATGATATAGCTGAGGATGCACGACCTGGCGTGTGTGTGCGTGTGTATGTGCGTGACCTTGTTTTCCTCGCAGGAGGGGAATAACTGGCGAGCTATGATCGTCGGTTTGGGGATGAAGGCCATCCATCACCGAGCTGCTCAACCTTTATGGAAGTGGCGACGGGAAATCTTGACCTCTGAACTCAGGCCTGATAACGGCCAACATGACAATGAGCTCGGGTGAAGGGGAGGTCTCCGTCACCTTGTGAGTGGGGGTATGTATCGCAGATGAGTTTTACCGTTATCAGTATTATACCACCTTTGCTTATGGTTTTCTTTATAGTTGGCCATTTGTTCAGTTTGTGTGTTATTTTGACTTTGTCTTCCATCCTTCCTCCTGGCAAGCTTAGAATTGCACTGATGATGCATTAGTGCACCAGCACAAAGGGATATTATAATTAGCAAAGGGTAAGAAACATCAATTAATAGTGGAATACATCATGACAGAGCACACATTAATAAGCATACAGTGAGCGTCACGGCAATCTGAATTATTTTTGTAGATGTTAATTGCCACATGGGCCTTCCAACGGCGCATTAATTATGCACCAGACCCTCTTAATTATGCACCAGACCCTCTCTGTATGGACCCTTTTCACACAGCCAAACCAGAGTCGTGCTCTTTTTATGGCAAGCCCTAAACTAGCTCTGCACGGCCAGAACAAGGGAGGTAGCCCCCTTTATGTGGCGGTGCAGAGTTTCCTCATGAGGCTCCGAACAAGCCCTGGTGGTTTGGGACCGGACGGCGTCAAGATAAAAAGTGTGTTCAGGTGCACGTCTGCGTAGGGAGGTGGGGGGAGAGGCGGGAGCGCAAAGCTTTCAGGGGCTTTAAGCCTCCGAACTGATGATGTCAGCTCGGCTGATGGGCTGCCTCTCTCTACGTGGTTATGGCCCTCATTTTCCAGATCTATACCATAACTCACCCTAACACATATACGCGTCGGTGCTCACACACATGCGCACGCACACACACACACACATTACACACATATACAGTCATTGCACCATATGTTCTTTAAACTCGATATCAACCGACGACAAAAAGGTGAAACGGCGCTGTCAGCAGCACTGCAGCACTCCAGTCTGCAGGCTGGTCTCTCGGGGGTGGTGGGGGGTGGGGGTTCATTTTCTCTGTTTATTCATTCTGACAGTTTTGTGATGGCTGTTTTGAAGCAATGCAAACTGTAAGGGCATCAAGTCAATGTGTGATGGCCTGGCGGCCTGTCCAGGGTGTCTCCCCGCCTGCCGCCCAATGGCTGCTGGGATAGGCTGCAGCGACCCGCGACCCTGAGAGCAGGATAAGCGGTTCGGATAATGGATGGATGGATGGACAGATAGATATATCATTTCTCCAAGAAGGAGGAGATCCGGTGTTTCACATTTCACCACAGGGCCACTGCGAACTGGCTTTTTACTTGTCCTTTGGCAGATCAACACAAACAGAAAGGTTATTTCAAGGAGCAGTACTGCCCCCTGGAGTCGCTTGGCAGTATGACACACAGTATGGTTTAAAAAAAAGACTCACGTGGTCTGCTAACTTTTATTTTGTTCATTTAATTTTCACCCTAAATGGGGGAACAAATTAAAAAAAACACACACACAAATACGTTTATCCAAACATACACATTTAAATAAGCTTGTTTCTATACACAGTGAACAATTCAATAAAAAAATCATAAACATGAAAATAGTCCAGTCCAAATAACAGGATCCTTTCAGAACCTGATGGGTTCTGAAGGGCCTCTATAGTGAAGAGCCACCTATAAAACCATATATAGACTAGTTGTGCACATTTAAATCTGATTTCTGCAACGGAGATGAACATCACGCGGCCGATTTGTGGCCAGAGCGAGCCTATTAACATTATGTTGAAGAGGACGTTCAGAATTTATGGAAAAGCTCCATGATGGCTATAGTTGTGCTTTGTCCAAAGATAAAGGCCCCGACGACAATCGTTATGACGCCCCAAGTGGTGAGGAGCACCCTGCAAACAGAGAGAGAGGAGGTTGTGGAGGTCAGAGAAGGTTGGATCAGTCCATCTGGACACAGGCGCTTACTGACAGACACGTTTCATCACTCATCTCACCCTTCCTCACCTGGATTACTGAGCCGCACCAAGGGGGAGGTGTGGAGCGTTGCAGGAGGAATGTCGTCATCAAAACTTCTTTTTTTTTGGACCCCCCCCCCTCCCTTTTTCTCCCCGGCTGTATCCAGCCTCACTCTTCTGAGCCGTCCTGGTCTCTGCTCCACCCCCTCTGCCGATCTGGGGAGGGCTGCAGACTACCACATGCCTCCTCCCACACATGTGGAGTCACCAGCCGCTTCTTTTCACCTGACAGTGAGGAGTTTCACCAGGGGGACGTAACGCGTGGGAGGATCACGTTACCCCCCCCTCCCTCCGAACAGGCGCCCCGACGACCGACCAGAGGAGGCACTAGTGCAGCGACCAGAACACATACCCACCCACAGACACGGCCAACTGTGTCTGTATGGACGCCCGACCAAGCTGGAGGTAACATGGGGATTCGAACCAGCGATCCCCATTTTGGTAGGCAATGGAATAGACCGCTACGCCACCCAGACACTCCATCAAAACTATTTTCATCTCAACTCATTGGGCTTCAATCTGAATCTTCTAGAAAAGATTCACTATTACCTGTATGTGTTACTGTACCTGTCTGTATGTGTTACTGTACCTGTATGTGTTACTGTACCTGTCTGTATGTGTTACTGTACCTGTATGTGTTACTGTACCTGTATGTGTTACTATACCTGTATGTTACTGTACCTGTATGTGTTAATATACCTGTATGTGTTACTGTACCTGTCTGTATGTGTTACTGTACCTGTATGTGTTACTGTACCTGTATGTTACTGTACCTGTATGTGTTAATATACCTGTATGTGTTACTGTACCTGTCTGTATGTGTTACTGTACCTGTATGTGTTACTGTACCTGTATGTGTTACTATACCTGCAGAGGAACTCACCTGATTTTAGGAGACACAGATTCTGTTTGCATTGTGAACACCAAGCAAAGACCTGTAATATACGCACACACACACA
Organism: Lampris incognitus; assembly: GCF_029633865.1. NCBI lineage: Eukaryota > Metazoa > Chordata > Actinopteri > Lampriformes > Lampridae > Lampris > Lampris incognitus. Next base: position 7,280,105 of record NC_079214.1, on the reverse strand, counting down.
CACACACACACACACACACACACACACACACACACACACACACACACACACACACACACACACGCACACATTTTAACTGTGTGGCTTTTAGACAGACTCCAGTCAAGTTGCTCCATAAGCATACATACATACACACATACATACACATACATACATACATATACATATATACATACATACATACATACATGTCTGTGTATACACAGACACACAGTTCTGCACAAATGCAAACATGCAAAAACACAGAGGGGCGCCTCTTTAGCTGAATGGTTACAGCGCATACCACATGGTTACAACCGCCGCCGGTTCAATTCCAGCCAACACCCTTTGTTGCATGACATCTCCCCTCTCTCCCATTTCCTGTCTGACTCATCACTATCGCTGTCTGATAAATGTAAAAATAATAAGATAACTTTTTTTTTTAAATCACACACAAACTGAATTTAAAGTGGTTATCTTAATTTCTTCAGAGTTGGTGGATTTGGCATGGTCTCACAACTTCCAGCAGTTGTAGATTTTGAATCTTTGACTCGTCAGATGACGTGACCCTTCCACTAAAACACTCTTTTCAGCGAGGAAGCGGCGGTTTGGATCAGGCTGAGTTGAGGCATAAAGTTCAACACGGTTAAATTCAGGTGTCGGGCTGGAGACGGCCGGTATCAGATGTAGGCTGGGTGTGGTTACGATCAGGATTAGCGCCTGAGGGGTGGCCGAAATACAGCGTTTTTAAAGCAGGGTCACATAATCTGATGGGTCACAGGTTTGGCGTAACTCCGGCAAAATAACCCAGCGGTAGCGTGAAAGGCCCTAACTGAAACCCCACGGTATGATACTGCGAAACGTATTTCCGGCACGGACGCCATTACATTTGACTACTTGGCTGGAATGGCGGGACCCCCCCCCCCCCCCCCGACTCCACTGAAAAACAACACACACAGAGGAGCAATTACACAACGCCGATACACTGAACGGCTGTTGCTCTGAAGACGCCTGCATGCAAAGGAATCGGATGAATTACAGACGGCATCTTTGAATGAAAGCTGTTTTTACATACCGGGGAAGATGAAGATGAAGAACGCACTGATTCCTCCTATGATGCTGATGACCTCACTCATGTCAGGGACGAACATGGCAATGAGGAGCGTGACGGTGATCCACAGGACGGTTAGGACCACCCTGCTGCGGTTCTCGAAGGAGTGCGTCACAACGCCACGCGAACGTCTCCGGATGCGCATGATCAAGTCCAGGATCACCGACCTGTTCCACGCACAAAGACATAACACACACACACACACACACATACAGACACACACGTAAATTCACTCACTGATATAAAACAACTCACGCCAACACCTGCTCCGCCTCGCTAGTGACAGTCAACCAGCAGCTGTTCGCCAAAACTCTTTCATTGCTGTCCAGCGCCGCGGTCACCTGCCCAGCAGCAGGATGATGGGATAGATGGTGATGATCGAGATTCCAAAAAGCAGCCTGGCAATGATCATGACCACGTCGTTTCCCGGATATGACATCAGGATGTCCGATGCCACGCCGTGTCCAAATGTCAGGAAGCCGTACACACCTGTCGGGGGAGGAGAGAGAGAGAGGGGTTAGCAGCAGCAGCTTTAGAGATCCAGTTCAGTTAAAATCATGAATTCCAATCTTGTCTTATTTTACCAGCTTTGTCAGGAGCACAGTGACCCAAAATATTAAAACTTCTCGCTGCTTTCAAAATATGACTGAAGCCCCTCGAGAAACTCGCCTTCTTGTTTTCTTTAGTGCTGTTTTACGGCGGTTGGCAAACAACCAAAGGGTGCATTGCCACCACCCAGTGATCTGGAGTAAGATGGTGACAGCCCCCCCCCCCCAGTTCAGGGATGGTCATTCCCTCTTTGACTCCCCATTCAAACCAGCATTCAACACATCAAGGATGTGCACATCCTCATCCTTGAAAGAGTGGCCACTGGCCTGTAGATGGTGTAGACTGTGTAGATGGTGTAGACTGTGGAGTCCTGGCCTGTAGATGGTGTAGACTGGAGTCCTGGCCTGTAGATGGTGTAGACTGTGGAGTCCTGGCCTGTAGATGGTGTAGACTGTGGAGTCCTGGCCTGTAGACTGTGTAGACTGGAGTCCTGCCCTGTAGATAGTGTAGACTGGAGTCCTGGCCTGTAGATGGTGTAGACTGGAGTCCTGGCCTGTAGATGGTGTAGACTGTGGAGTCCTGGCCTGTAGACTGTGTAGACTGGAGTCCTGCCCTGTAGATAGTGTAGACTGGAGTCGTGGCCTGTAGATGGTGTAGACTGCGGAGTCCTGGCGCTCCTGTGTTGTGCCATCCTCTTCACCAGCGTCTGTTTGGTTTCCCCGATATACGAGCAATTTGATACCATCATACCACAATAACTGGTGCAGAAGCTGAGGTTGCTGGATGTGGACACTGCCACCTGCAACTGGGTCCTCGACTTCCTAACGCAGAGGCAGCAGGAAGTGGGCAGACACACATCAAATTCCACCTCAGTGAGCACAGGTTCACCTCAGGGCTGCGCCGTGAGCCCCCTGTTGTTCACCCTGCTAACCCACGACTGTACTGCCAGATTTGACACCAACCACATCATCACGTTTGCAGATGATAAAACAGTAGTGGGTCTCATCAGGATTCAGGATGAATCTGCATACAGGATGGAGATGGAGCAGCTAACAGCGTGGTGCGAATCCCACAATCTCTCCCTTAATGTAAATAAAACAAAAGAGATGGTGATAGACTTCAGGAGGTCCAGCAAGCACCATCATACACTGCTGACCACCGATGGCGCTGCTGTGGAGAGGGTCGGGAATGTCAAGGTCCTGGGAGTGCACCTGGCGGGCGACCTGACCTCAACTATTAACACCTCGGCCATCACTAAAAAGGCCCAACAGCGGCTCCATCCCTCCCAGAGACTTAAAAGGACAAGTCTCCCCATTCCAGCCCTCACCGCCCTCTACAGGGGCACCAATGAAAGCACTCTAACCTACGGTCTCACTTCCATTCCCAAATTTCCCAAATCCTCTGTGAATAGTACACATGGCCATTGAAACACCAGTTAATGGTCACACATATTTAACATGAAACCGGTCGTTGGTTTCGGTCGTTGTTTATAAGGTCACTTAGATGATGATGAAACATGTCTGTCAATAAACGTTGTGTCCAGATGAACTGATTCACCTTTCTGATCCAGTAGACTACCAAATAGCTTCTACCCGCAAGCAGTCAGGATCCTTAAAAAACTGTGCCCCCCCCCCACGGTCATACCCCCCCTCCCACCTACCCTCTAACCCCCCATCAGTGCTGGTCATTCATTGACAGGCATCAGCAGTCAACATCAAACTGAAACTGCACCTTCACTGCACCTGTCTTGCACTTCAGTGGAGTGTTTGGGCTTGTTTTCCTCTCTGGTTTTATATGTTGTTAGTGGTATCCTTTTTAGGGAAATTTTTTTTTTGTGGCCAATTACCCCACTTTTCCGAGCCATCCCGGTCGGTGCTCCACCTCCTCTGCCGATCCGGGGAGGGCTGCAGACTACCACATGCCTCCTCCCATATATGCGGAGTCGCCAGCCGCTTCTTTTCACCTGACAGTGAGGAGTTTCACCAGGGGGACGTAGCGCATGGGACGATGACGCTATTCCCCCCAGTGCCCCCTCCCCCCCGAAAGGCACCCTAACCGACCAAAGGAAGCGCTAGTGCAGAGACCAGGACACATACCCTCATCCGGCTTCCCACCCACAGACACGGCCAATTGTGTCTGTAGGGACGCCTGTCCAAGCTGGAGGTAACACGGATTTGAACCGCCGATCCCCGTGTTGGTAGGCAACGGAATAGACCGCTACACTGCCCGCATGCCCGCTGCACACTTATTTTATCCTGGAGAATATCCTGAAGAAGACAACCAAGTGTGTTGAAACACTGGAACGGTTTTCTTTTCTTAACCTTTGTTTGCAGCTGCTTGCCGTGTTGTCCTCTGTCTATCATAACTTAGCAGCCATACGCCCGCTCACTTTTCGGTGCATACACAGAACCACTTCTGTGAAAGAACCGATTAAGGCGAATACAAAACACAGTAAATCAAATGATTGACACCGCTAATCACACCATGCTTGCAATGATTATACCGTAATTTGATCAGGATAGTTCAACTACATGGCAGTTGCAGTAATCAAATTATTGCGTTAATGTGATTAAAATCAAATTAACATGTTCGTATAAGGACCGACTCCATGACCTCCAGAGACCGCCACTGAGCCCTCTGATTAGGCTGACTTGACCTAGTGACCCACCTGACCACACCGTACCTTGCATATTGCACACGATGTACTGCTTTACAGTGTTACAGTGTAGCAGTTGCTACTGTTCACACATATGTGTATATATGCTATGCTATATCTATACATATATATGCAGAATATATGTGTAGATGCTGATGTCATATCTATGATGTTGTTTAGTATTGTTAGTGTTAATGTTAGGTTTAGTGTTGTCCTGATCCCGAGGTGTCTGACCTCTACTGTCTATCTATCTACCTCTGTTACTCTACCCTGTTGACGTCCTTTTTTTACCCTCTTTGCTGCTAGCTACACCTGAATTTCCCTTCGGGGATGAATAAAGGTTATCGCATCTTATATTAGTGATGAGTAGGGATTCAGCTCACCGGTGAGAGTGTAAATGAGAAGACAGAAAAGCATTGAAATGACGGCGATGATCACCCAGTGGAAGAGCTTCTGATTCTCCATGCTGCTGTAGATGGCTATACAGGCCTCATGACACTGCAAACACACACACACACACATATAAATACAACTAAACAATTCAAGAAGCCGCTGACAAGCCCACGCGATTTAAACCTTCAAGTAGCTGACAGACGGTCCCACCTGGAAGCCAAAGCAGATGGTCGGTACGACACTGAACATCGATGCCCATGAACTTGCACTGCAAATCACGGAGGACAAATAATTATGAAAGCACTCACGAAGTCAGAAAGCCCCAGTAAGTGTCGAAAGATTAACAGGAAGATGTATCCATGCCAAACACTTCCACTGACCCTTGGGTGTGCTCTGGAGTTATGATGGCCGTGTGGTCCTCCATCAAGAAGTACTTGATGATGACGGACACACAGAGATACGTAGCAGCTAACGTGCCCATCACACTTGGAGGAGGAGAGAGATGAATCACAAAACGGATGTGAAAACACACACCTAAAACAAACGGAACCAGCATGAAGTCCATGTGACCGGATCCAGATGTGGACTTCTGTCCTACCTGGTGTACTTCTGGATACCAATCTCTTTGGGGATGGAGAGAGGGAGGATGAAGATGAGGCACATGACGAAGAGGGCAAATCGCTGGTCAGTGTACCAGTAATACGGCATTTCGCCCTCGACAGATCCGATCACCGCCTCATACAAAGAGATGCACACTAGAAGAAGAAGAAGAAGAAGAAGAGAAAATGAACGATGGACAGAGACGTTTGAAAATATGTTTCCTTTGCTGTTTGGGTGAAGCAGACAAAATACACAACACCGCTGACACTGGTCTATCTGAACAAGTCTGACGGTCTTAAAAATCACTCTGAAATATCTTGTTTCCATAATCATTTAATCATCAAACATTGACTATAACATATTATTCATCATGATCTAAGAGTAGTAATCTTGAGTTGTGGAATTTAGTTCAACTTACAAAGACTTTTTAGAAGTAAAATAAGAAAGTTTTTTGTGGGGAACTGCTTAAGTGGTTCTCTCTAATAATTGCATCAATATACTTCTTTTATCGTTTATTTTTATTGCAACACCAACATATTTCAGACATTACACCAGATTGCGGAATACATTTTGATTATTTAGACCAACTACCCCTCTACCCCCATCCTTCTCTCCACCCCACTCCCCTCCACCAACCAACCGGATAATGTCTTGATGCGTGCTCAATAATCCAGGTTAGAAAATCAAAGAAGGTTGAATCAGCTCACCTGGACACAGCGTTTACTGACCGATACGTTTCATCACTCATCTATAAGTGTCCTCTGCAGTCTCAGCTGACTGCAGGTATAAGGGGTGGGGATACCTGTTGGGCGTCCGGGTAGCCCGGACGGCCAACAAATCCTTTAATCTTATTGGTTCTGTTACCTCTTGCTCCATATTTTTCAAGATGAAACTTTGTCCTCCTTCATCCACTACCTGAGACTTCTTAATACAAATGCCCAGTGATACAGCTTAGAAGCTGGACTCGCACGTCCCCCATCTGACTTACTGTATTGAAGAGCTGACCACTTTACATGAGGTCATGTACCATTCCAAACATGCCATCATAGTACGGGACTACAGACAATAGAGTAGTGCTAACTTTAAAACCCACATAAAGGACCTCATTTGTACAACTGATCTGGGGAGGGACACTTTACTCTTTTCTGCATTAATCAGCATCGGTGCTGATTTTGACAGATTAACCTTGTACCCTGAAAGATATCCAAAGTGCTCCACTGTTTTTAAAGCAAGAGGTAAAAACGGTTTTGAACCCTGGAGATGCCACTGGGTTTAAGATGCGTTTCCTGCAGCAGTGCAACGCCTATCTTATGTCTGCGTAAGAGATCTAAACTCTTTGAACGTTTGCAGGGACCGTTTAATCCTCTAACATTAAAAGGAGGAAACAGGGAAACTTTCCAATCTATCTGTGTTGCTAATCTTCCCCTGGATCTGTTGTTGTGAGTTGGTGGTGGAGCTCCGAGTTACCCAGTGATTAAAGTGGGCCGGAGCTCCCCGGATCCCGACACCGGCACTTCCCCTCCTCCTCCTCCTCCTCCCCCCCACAAGTCAACCGGAGCTGAGATCCGGCAGCATTCTGTAGACAGGAGTAATTTCAACCTTTTTGTCACAGTACAATTTAAAACAAAAAATATTTGCTAGTAATATTTGATTTGCTAATGTCCCCTCTGGCACAGATCACTACAGCAGCCAATTCAAAAGCATTACAAAATAAATCGCAAATAAAGTCGTTCTTCTATTTTTATACTACTTTACTTTTTCAAGTTTGAATGATATCGCGTCCTCACGTGACCCGCACCAGCCTGCTGTGTGGCTTCACCAGACATGACGTCAGAAGAGACGGGCTTCACACTCACGGGTCAGGGTCAGTTCACCGCACCAGGCAGACAAGACTCGAGAGAACGTCAACCTGCTACCTGCACTATTATCCTGGATTGGGGGGCATAAAGAGTGAGTATCTTCAGTGTATTTCCAATAGTTTTGTCTAGCTCTGCTGTGGTTTTCATTCAAGCAACTAACGTTAGCGAACGTAACGTTAGCTAGCTAGCTAACTAGCTATCTTCCACCCGGTAACGTTAGCTAGCTAGTTAATGTAACCGGTTATTTTCTTGCCCGGTGCGGGATTCGATACGGGGTGTACTGCACCACAAGGCGACATCACTAACCGCTCGGCTAAAGGGTCAGACCCGTTAACTAGGGACTAACGTGTCTTATTAGTAGTTTACACTAACTAGCTATCTTCCACCCGGTAACGTTGCTAGCTAGTTGCTGACGTTGCTGGCTAGTTGTTTGAATGCTGCTAGGCAAGCTAACTATCGGTAGCGTCCGGTAACGTTACCGGTAGCTAGCTAGTTATGTTTGTCCAACCTTAGCTCTGGCCATGGAATATTTTCATTCAAATAACTTAACTAGCTAGCAAACGTTAGCTACCGGTAGCTATTATTAGCTAACAATGCTAACCTCGGGACTACTGGACCAGTGGTCAGCTAGCCTAACGTTAGCTAGCTACCTATCACTCCCGCACTTTTGCCCACCTCTCTAATACAGAGATCCCCCACTTACCAAATCCCACTTTAACCCCTGGAGTTACCCCCTTCTCTCACCACCCCCCCCCAAGTCACCCGTTTACCTTGTAATACCTGAATGTCACTTAGCAATGTCAGACACTGAACACTAGCTGCCCCTTCCCTAGCGTCAAACGCTTATAAAGGCAACGCGGTTCCCGTAGACAGTCATGCCAGAAGCAGAAACACCTAGTCAAGTACAATAATCTATATAATTAAGATCATTCCCATCTCAATAACGGCATAACTTATAACCCCTGAGACGTCTAACAGCGCTCTTGTGGGGGACTGTCGCTTTAATCGACCGTCGCTTAATTGTGACGTCATGTCTTGCGCCCAAGAACGTAAACGAGTTTACCGGAGGCATGAACCGGGATGTACATGTACATATAAACTTGTTCAAAACAATCTACCGTCTTTCCAGCTTCATTCTTATAAAGCATAAAGTTTAGGGGGGGTCGAGAGCTTTCTCTAGAACGTTGGCTTCCGTTTCTTGCAGAGATTCCAATTCCGTTGCCATCGTTAGCTTGATAAGCGGCTAGCTCCTGGGGTTAGTCGTTAGCTTGATAAGCGGCTAGCTCCTGGGGTTAGTCGTTAGCTTGATAAGCGGTTAGCTCCTGGGGTTAGTCGTTAGCTTGGTGCCGTTTGCTGGAATCTTGTCTCTTAATCAAACTTGGGTCTTTTTTCGAGGCCATCTCTTTAAAAATCTTCCCCCGGCTGTCGGGGGAGCGCAAGGACTCATGGGAGTGTTAACGTTCACGTCGTGGTTATTGGTGCGTTGTTTGTCCGGGAGCTCGACTCGGACTAAGTAGAGCAGTGTTTCTCAACCGGGGGTCCGCGGACCCCTAGTGGTCCGTGGTGTAATTGCAAGGGGTCCGTGAAAATAAAATATATTTTTAAAAAAAGATCCTATGACATTTATAGAAATAGGATTATTTTACTCAAATGTGACAGACCTTTATCTACCTAAACTATAAAGGGTAACAGGACTTTTTTCTCTAATTACATCTGTTTCACAAGTGTAATTTATTGTATTTTAATAAGAGATCTCGCTCCCGTTTGCATTGTTAAAAGTCACTGCACAAGAATTCTGTTTTGTTACATATATCTGAAAGTTACTGAATACATATTCTGTTTTGTTACATATATCTGAAAGTTACTGCATACATATTCTGTTTTGTTACATATATCTGAAAGTTACTGCATAAGAATTCTGTTTTGTTACATATATCTGAAAGTTACTGAATACATATTCTGTTTTGTTACATATATCTGAAAGTTACTGAATACATATTCTGTTTTGTTACATATATCTGAAAGTTACTGCATAAGAATTCTGTTTTGTTACATATATCTGAAAGTTACTGAATACATATTCTGTTTTGTTACATATATCTGAAAGTTACTGAATACATATTCTGTTTTGTTACATATATCTGAAAGTTACTGCATAAGAATTCTGTTTTGTTACATATATCTGAAAGTTACTGCATAAGAATTCTGTTTTGTTAACTATATCTAAGTTACAACTGGAAGCTCTTATTTTTGCCCCAAAGAGTGAATAAATGCTATAATGCAATTTAAAATGCAGTTTCTACTGTTTCTATCAAATTGCAACCCCCCTCCCCCAAGATCAGGTGGAGGGGTCCTCAGGGTAGATCAAAAATACGCAGGGGGGTCCAGGACCCCAAAAAGGTTGAGAACCACTGAAGTAGAGGACACAGGGACCCGTCTATTGAAACATGTGACCCAGCTGGACCGTTTTACTGCACTGGCAGCTTGTTTTGGGGGTTCCAGAGTGAATCTACTAGATTAGGACGTTTCTACAGTGTGCAAAATAAGGCAGATAGAGGAACCCGATGTGTTCAACTAGCCAAAGTCTCAAGGCTTAAAAACAGATTAAACCTGTTTGACTCCTGGGGGATTTTGTATGGGTCTGTAGGGAGGGTGGGTGGGTGGGCGGGGGGGTGTTGTAGTTGTGGGGCCATTGTTTTGATTGGACTGTGTTTGAAAATCGAAAATAAACCTAGTTTAAAAAATACTGTTTGATTCTTGATTCCCATCCGAGTTCTTCGTCCTCTTCACTCTGTGTGTGTGTGTGTATGTGTGTATGTGTGTGTGTGTGTGTTTATAAAAAGGTGTCGGTCTCATTCATTATCCAGTTCCAAGTCCATCAACCCATCTACTGCCCTACATTTCAGTGTGTTAGGAAATCCGGAGCAGGAATGTTAGATGGATGAACAGGGTTCGTGAAAGGTGAAAGGTTAAAGGGGAATGGAAAAGGCCGTCCTGGTGCTGGTCGTGGAGAGGAGGAGATGTGTTTGTGTAATGTGAGGCGGTTTTCTGCTTGTCTCAGAGGTATCGGGTGACTGTGGTGCCATCTCAGTGTACGCTGTAAAAAAAGGCCAATCTTACAAAAGAATTTTAACCTTGTTTTAAGTCTCATAAACTTATTTCAAGATACTGCGAGTAACGTTTTTGACCCACTGACAGATCATGTCAATGTAAGCGCAGTCCCCTCACAGCAAGAAGGTCCTGGGTTCGAGCCCCGGGGTAGTCCAACCTTGGGGGTCGTCCTCTGTGTGGAGTTTGCATGTTCTCCCCGTGTCTGCGTGGGTTTCCTCCGGGGGCTCCGGTTTCCTCCCACAGTCCAAAGACATGGAGGTCAGGTGGATCTGCCGTACTCAAGTGTCCCTAAGTGTGAATATGTGTGTATGTGTGTGTGTGTGGGCCCTGTGATGGCCTGGCAGCCTGTCCAGGGTGTCCCCCCGCCTGCCGCCCAATGACTGCTGGGATAGGCTCCAGCATCCCCGCGACCCTGAGAGCAGGATAAGCGGTTTGGATAATGGATGGATGGATAGATGGCAGATAATGTTACTTGTCTCAAGAAAGTGTACTTGTTTCATAAGACGTTATATCATTCTATTATTATATGATATGATATATGATATGATATATGATATATATATATATATATATATATAGGTAGGTAGGTAGGTAGGTAGGTAGGTAGGTAGGTAGGTATAGAAAGGAGAGAGCCCCAAACAGGAGGAGTACAAAGTTTTCATAGAGATACAAGGATGTGGATTGTCTAAGCTGCCTAACCGATTTCAGCCAGCTGCGACCATGCACCCATCTGCAGGAAGATGAGGAAGTGCCGACACCTGACGAAGGGCGAGTTGTAGGCAAAATACGTGAGCAGTACATGATGTCTAAGTAGGAACAAGTTGTTCTGCGTTTTTCTCCTAAACTGCTCACTCGCTACCTAGTATACCCCACCCCTTGACAGGTGCCATTGAAACAAGAGAATCGATGTTATTCACTGACCTGTCAGTGGTTTTAATGTTCTGGCTGCTTGGTGTATGGTGAATATACTGGGAATGCTGGGTAAACTGGGATTTCATGGGACTGATAGGATTTTAAACTGTGGGCCGAATTTAAGAGTCCAGTGTCACTCCGAACCCATGATGGGAATCTGATAAAGACAGCGGTATATAAAAAATCTTCTTCTTCTTCTTTCAGTTTGTTCCCTGTTTTTCTTCTTCTTCTTTCAGCTTGTTCCCTGTTTTTCAGGGGTCGCCACAGCAGATTTTTTTCCTTGGACCCCCCCCTCCTTTTTCTCCCCAATTTTACTTGGCCAGTTACCCCACTCTCTGCTCCACCCCCTCTGCTGATCCGGGGAGGGCTGCAGACTACCACATGCCTCCTCCCATACATGTGGCGTCGCCAGCCGCTTCTTCTCACCTGACAGTGAGGAGTTTCACCAGGGGGGATGTAGCGCGTGGGAGGATCACGCTATTCCCCCCAGTTCCCCCTCCCCCCCAAACAGGGGCCCCGACCAACCAGAGGAGGCGCTAGTGCAGCGCCCAGGACACACTCCTACATCCGGCTTCCCACCCGCAGACACGGCCAATTGTGTCTGTAGGGATGCCCGGCCAAGCCGGAGGTAACATGGGGATTCGAACCAGCGATCCCTGTGTTGGTAGGCAACAGAATAGACCTCTACGCTACCCGGACATCCGCCACAGTAGATTTTATATTTTCCATCAGTACCCTGTGAGGGCACAGCACCAATGGCGGCCGTTGTTACCCCAGGCCTCGGCTGATCCGGTATTGAGTCTTGACTGATCCGATATGGTCTAGTCCGCATACTGGTTTGGCAAAATATTACGTCGGATGCCCTTCCTGACACACCCACTAACCCTATGGATGAGGGCACAGGTAAAGTGCTGGATGCCATCCCAGTATTCATGGCCTTGCCCCCATGCCTGTCACCAGGACTGTATATAAAAATACAACGTGTTATATATTACAGCCCTATTCATGCAGTCTGGGGTAGGTAGCGATGGGGGAAAGGTGAGGTGTTCAGGTGTTCTGGGGTAGGTAACGATGGGGGAAAGGTGAGGTGTTCAGGTGTTCTGGGGTAGGTAGCGATGGGGGAAAGGTGAGGTGTTCAGGTGTTCTGGGGTAGGTAACGATGGGGGAAAGGTGAGGTGTTCAGGTGTTCTGGGGTAGGTAACGATGGGGGAAAGGTGAGGTGTTCAGGTGTTCTGGGGTAGGTAACGATGGGGGAAAGGTGAGGTCTTCAGGTGTTCTGGGGTAGGTAACGATGGGGGAAAGGTGAGGTGTTCAGGTGTTCTGGGGTAGGTAACGATGGGGGAAAGGTGAGGTGTTCAGACGTTCTGGGGTAGGTAGCGATGGGGGAAAGGTGAGGTGTTCAGGTGTTCTGGGGTAGGTAGCGATGGGGGAAAGGTGAGGTGTTCAGGTGTTCTGGGGTAGGTAACGATGGGGGAAAGGTGAGGTGTTCAGGTGTTCTGGGGTAGGTAACGATGGGGGAAGGTGAGGTGTTCAGGTGTTCTGGGGTAGGTAACGATGGGGGAAAGGTGAGGTCTTCAGGTGTCCTGGGGTAGGTAACGATGGGGGAAAGGTGAGGTGTTCAGGTGTTCTGGGGTAGGTAACGATGGGGGAAAGGTGAGGTGTTCAGGTGTTCTGGGGTAGGTAACGATGGGGGAAAGGTGAGGTGTTCAGGTGTTCTGGGGTAGGTAACGATGGGGGAAAGGTGAGGTGTTCAGGTGTTCTGGGGTAGGTAACGATGGGGGAAAGGTGAGGTCTTCAGGTGTTCTGGGGTAGGTAACGATGGGGGAAAGGTGAGGTGTTCAGGTGTTCTGGGGTAGGTAGCGATGGGGGAAAGGTGAGGTGTTCAGGTGTTCTGGGGTAGGTAGCGATGGGGGAAAGGTGAGGTGTTCAGGTGTTCTCGGGTAGGTAACGATGGGGGAAAGGTGAGGTGTTCAGGTGTTCTGGGGTAGGTAACGATGGGGGAAAGGTGAGGTGTTCAGGTGTTCTGGGGTAGGTAACGATGGGGGAAAGGTGAGGTCTTCAGGTGTTCTGGGGTAGGTAACGATGGGGGAAAGGTGAGGTGTTCAGGTGTTCTGGGGTAGGTAACGATGGGGGAAAGGTGAGGTGTTCAGGTGTTCTGGGGTAGGTAACGATGGGGGAAAGGTGAGGTGTTCAGGTGTTCTGGGGTAGGTAGCGATGGGGGAAAGGTGAGGTGTTCAGGTGTTCTGGGGTAGGTAGCGATGGGGGAAAGGTGAGGTGTTCAGGTGTTCTGGGGTAGGTAACGATGGGGGAAAGGTGAGGTCTTCAGGTGTTCTGGGGTAGGTAACGATGGGGGAAAGGTGAGGTGTTCAGGTGTTCTGGGGTAGGTAACGATGGGGGAAAGGTGAGGTGTTCAGGTGTTCTGGGGTAGGTAGCGATGGGGGAAAGGTGAGGTGTTCAGGTGTTCTGGGGTAGGTAGCGATGGGGGAAAGGTGAGGTGTTCAGGTGTTCTGGGGTAGGTAACGATGGGGGAAAGGTGAGGTGTTCAGGTGTTCTGGGGTAGGTAACGATGGGGGAAGGTGAGGTGTTCAGGTGTTCTGGGGTAGGTAACGATGGGGGAAAGGTGAGGTCTTCAGGTGTTCTGGGGTAGGTAACGATGGGGGAAAGGTGAGGTGTTCAGGTGTTCTGGGGTAGGTAACGATGGGGGAAAGGTGAGGTGTTCAGGTGTTCTGGGGTAGGTACGATGGGGGAAAGGTGAGGTGTTCAGGTGTTCTGGGGTAGGTAACGATGGGGGAAAGGTGAGGTGTTCAGGTGTTCTGGGGTAGGTAACGATGGGGGAAAGGTGAGGTCTTCAGGTGTTCTGGGGTAGGTAACGATGGGGGAAAGGTGAGGTGTTCAGGTGTTCTGGGGTAGGTAGCGATGGGGGAAAGGTGAGGTGTTCAGGTGTTCTGGGGTAGGTAGCGATGGGGGAAAGGTGATGTGCTCAGGTGTTCTGGGGTAGGTAACGATGGGGGAAAGGTGAGGTGTTCAGGTGTTCTGGGGTAGGTAACGATGGGGGAAAGGTGAGGTGTTCAGGTGTTCTGGGGTAGGTAACGATGGGGGAAAGGTGAGGTCTTCAGGTGTTCTGGGGTAGGTAACGATGGGGGAAAGGTGAGGTGTTCAGGTGTTCTGGGGTAGGTAACGATGGGGGAAAGGTGAGGTGTTCAGGTGTTCTGGGGTAGGTAGCGTTGGGGGAAAGGTGAGGTGTTCAGGTGTTCTGGGGTAGGTAACGATGGGGGAAAGGTGAGGTGTTCAGGTGTTCTGGGGTAGGTAACGATGGGGGAAAGGTGAGGTCTTCAGGTGTTCTGGGGTAGGTAACGATGGGGGAAAGGTGAGGTGTTCAGGTGTTCTGGGGTAGGTAGCGATGGGGGAAAGGTGAGGTGTTCAGGTGTTCTGGGGTAGGTAGCGATGGGGGAAAGGTGAGGTGTTCAGGTGTTCTGGGGTAGGTAGCGATGGGGGAAAGGTGAGGTGTTCAGGTGTTCTGGGGTAGGTAACGATGGGGGAAAGGTGAGGTGTTCAGGTGTTCTGGGGTAGGTAACGATGGGGGAAAGGTGAGGTGTTCAGGTGTTCTGGGGTAGGTAACGATGGGGGAAAGGTGAGGTGTTCAGGTGTTCTGGGGTAGGTAACGATGGGGGAAAGGTGAGGTGTTCAGGTGTTCTGGGGTAGGTAGCGATGGGGGAAAGGTGAGGTGTTCAGGTGTTCTGGGGTAGGTAACGATGGGGGAAAGGTGAGGTGTTCAGGTGTTCTAGGGTAGGTAGCGATGGGGGGAAGGTGAGGTGTTCAGGTGTTCTGGGGTAGGTAACGATGGGGGAAAGGTGAGGTCTTCAGGTGTTCTGGGGTAGGTAAAGATGGGGGAAAGGTGAGGTCTTCAGGTGTTCTAGGGTAGGTAGCGATGGGGGGAAGGTGAGGTGTTCAGGTGTTCTGGGGTAGGTAACGATGGGGGAAAGGTGAGGTGTTCAGGTGTTCTAGGGTAGGTAGCGATGGGGGGAAGGTGAGGTGTTCAGGTGTTCTAGGGTAGGTAACGATGGGGGAAAGGTGAGGTCTTCAGGTGTTCTGGGGTAGGTAACGATGGGGGAAAGGTGAGGTGTTCAGGTGTTCTAGGGTAGGTAGCGATGGGGGGAAGGTGAGGTGTTCAGGTGTTCTGGGGTAGGTAACGATGGGGGAAAGGTGAGGTGTTCAGGTGTTCTGGGGTAGGTAGCGATGGGGGAAAGGTGAGGTGTTCAGGTGTTCTGGGGTAGGTAGCGATGGGGGAAAGGTGAGGTCTTCAGGTGTTCGGGTGATTACTCACGTTTCTCCAGCTGGTCCTGCACCACCACCAGGAAGGCCACGGATATCATGAAGAGGTTGAAGCAGAAGCAGAGCTCACAGAGTTGGCCGATGGCCTGTCCGCAGACCTCCCGCACCACGTCCTGGTAGGTGTTCTGTCTGCTGACGGAGGAGGCGTAGCCCAGGATCACCAGGCCACTGATCAGGAACACCAGAGACACCTGGACACACGTGAGGACACCTGAACAGGACGCCTCGTACCGAGGGGCGGCGCACACGGCATCGTTTGCTTTGGTAGAACGGAAAATATGTACACACATGTAGTATGTAGGTACACGATCCAGCACACACACACACACACATGCACACACACACACACACACACACGGTTCCCAGTGAGAAACATCAGTTTCAGTTCTGGGGGTCCGGATCCTGACCGGACCCTTCATTAGAACCTCTCTGTGAGTTTCACACCAAGGAGCGAGTCTGTCTATGTCACCACACACACACACACACACAGACACACACACACACCCTGTTAGAGGTCCAACACACCCTAAATAATATATTTTTTGGACACCACAGAAGAACATGAAGACACCGTTATTCTTTCTTTGAATAAAAACATTTTCTTACTCAACAGAATTACGATATGATTTACTTTTACTGTGACGTCATCTTCATCTGGGCGCTGACGTCATGCCACGCACGTCGCATTTCAACGCTGGCCCACGATAGAAATGAGGTATGACTCATGGTTGATTGATTATTCATTGATTATTCTTAAGTATTTCTGTATTCTAATTCTCCCACTTCGTCTCCCCACCTGTAATTACCCCCCCTGCCGATCCGGGGAGGGCTGCAGACTACCACGTGCCTCCTCCGATACACGTGGGAGTCGCCAGCCGCTGCTCTTCACCTGACAGTGAGGAGTTTCGCCAGGAGGACGTAGCGCGTGGGAGGATCGCGCCCAGTTCCCCCTCCCTCCCGAACAAGCGCCCCGACCGACCAGAGGAGGCGCTAGTGCAGCGACCAGGACACACACCTACATCCGGCTTCCCACCCGCAGACGCGGCCGATTGTGTCTGTGGGGACGCCCGACCGAGTCGGACGTCACACGGGGATTCGAACTAGCGATCCCCGTGTTGGTAGGCAACGGAACAGACCGCCACGCCACCCGGCGGTGAAAATGGCCGCGTTTCTCTCTCTCCCCCCCCCCCCCCCGTCCTTCCGCAGACTCACCATCTCCACGCTGACGGCGGTGGTGACTCCTCCCGCCTTGTCGAAGGCCCAGGGGAAGTTGAGGAGTCCGGCTCCCAGCGCCGACTTCAGCAGGATGAACACGGCGCCGACCGAGCCGAGGCGCGGCGGCGCGGCGTGCGACGCGGAGCGGGCCAGCAGGCTGATGCTCTCCCGGGCCAGTTCCTCCATCCCGAATAACCCCACCCGTCAGCCGCCTCGGGAAAGAAAGGAATTAAAAAAAAGAAAACGGACAAGACCCCCAAATCTGAGGCCGGGGGCTGCGTTTTACACCAAACGCAAAGAGCAGTTCACGAAGAACCAGCTGAGAGCTCCACCAGCCTCCCAGAGCCAGGACGCGTCATGTGGCTTTACTCTGCCCTCATCCACCCCGGATATATAGCCGTCTGACACACACACACACACGCATACACACGCACGCACGCACACACATCATAAGACGTTCTGGTGATCAAACATTTCGCTCTGAGGTGAGAAATGTGGCGCCTATGTGAGCGAGTGTGTACGTTCCGTCCCCCCTCTCCCCCCTCACCCCTCTCCCCCTCGGTTCGGCTCCAGTTTCCAGGATCGTTTCTGCGCTTCCAGTAAAGCTCGTGGACATGCTGACCATGTTCGTGACAAATGGAGTCTCACACGCACTGCATCACGATCAGCCAATAACTCACTATCACGCACGCACGCACACGCGGCGGTGTCAGCCATACAAGGTATCAACCAGCTCACCGGGGGGCAGGTAGAGGTTCGGTGTCTTGCTCAAGGACACCTCCACATTGTTGCAAGGGGGAGCCCATGACCGTCCGTCCCCTATGGCTTGCCTGCGGTGCTGGCCGGCTAGTTTGTGGATGGGTACTGCTACTAATTCGGGGGGGGGGGGCGCAGTGGTTAGCGCGGTCGCCTCACAGCAAGAAGGCCCTTGGTTCGAGCCCCGGGGTAGTCCAACCTTGGGGGTCGTCCCGGGTCGTCCTCTGTGTGGAGTTTGCATGTTCTCCCCGTGTCTGTGTGGGTTTCCTCCCACAGTCCCAAGATGTAGGTCAGATAAATCGGCCATACTAAATTGCCCCTAGGTGTGAATGTGTGTGTGTGTGTGTGTGTGTGTGTGTGGGCCCTGGCGGCCTGCCCAGAGTGTCTCCCCTTCGGCCGCCCAGTGACTGCTGGGATAGGCTCCAGCATCCCGCCACCCCGGTTGGGGTAAGCGGCTTGGGTGATGGATGGACCCTGCACACATTCTCGCTCCCAGCTCGTCACATGGGGACGCTTGTCGAGGTCGACCTCTTCGTCACTGTTCAACGCTCTGGGTACCCCTTTAACCTCAACTTTCAACGTGCAGGGGTAGCTGTAGGCACACACACACACACACACACACACACACATATAAAAACCCCAAAACATTCGAGTGTATCCCTACTGGTTTTTATAGAAGTACAGGGTGTAAATCCATCTTCTACCCGCATGCATCCATCAACATGACCTCACAGAAATACGTGAAATGGCCACGACCTCTTAACACTCGCATTACGTGGCTGTGGCACGTAATGCGTTGGGTTAAAATTACTTGCCGGCACCAGGGACGACATTTTGTTTCCTAAAAACACTGATTTGTGTGCGATCTAACTCATTTTGATGTAATGAGGTTAGTGTTAGGGTTAGTGTTATTTCTTCTTCTCTTTTTTTGTTGGGGGGGGGGCTATGGTAGCCATTTTCCACCAACAGGGAACGGGTTCGGTGCCGGTTCGCAAACCCTTTTTTTGAACGGTTCAAAGCATTTCGACCGAAAATAAATTGGTTGCGAACCTGAGAAGTTCGTTCCGAGCCATCCCAGTCGCTGCTCCACCCGCAGGGCCAGTCCAGGAAGAAGAGAGGAGACAGCCCAACGGTAGATAATGAAGAGAAGAAGAGAGGAGACAGCCTAACGGTAGATAATGAAGAGAAGAAGAGAGGAGACAGCCTAACGGTAGATAATGAAGAAGAGAAGAAGAGAGGAGACAGCCCAACGGTAGATAAAGAAGAGAAGAAGAGAGGAGACAGCCTAACCGTAGATAATGAAGAGAAGAAGAGAGGAGACAGCCCAACGGTAGATAATGAAGAGAAGAAGAGAGGAGACAGCCTAACGGTAGATAATGAAGAAGAGAAGAAGAGAGGAGACAGCCCAACGGTAGATAATGAAGAGAAGAAGAAGAGAGGAGACAGCCCAACGGTAGATAATGAAGAGAAGAAGAGAGGAGAGAGTCTAACGGTAGATAATGAAGAAGAGAAGAGAGGAGACAGCCTAACGGTAGATAATGAAGAGAAGAAGAGAGGAGACAGCCTAACGGTAGATAATGAAGAGAAGAAGAGAGGAGACAGCCCAACGGTAGATAATGAAGAGAAGAAGAGAGGAGACAGCCTAACGGTAGATAATGAAGAAGAGAGGAGACAGCCTAACGGTAGATAATGAAGAAGAGAGGAGACAGCCCAACGGTAGATAATGAAGAGAAGAAGAGAGGAGACAGCCCAACGGTAGATAATGAAGAGAAGAAGAGAGGAGACAGCCTAACGTTAGATAATAAAGAAGAGAGGAGACAGCCTAACGGTAGATAATGAAGAAGAGAGGAGACAGCCCAACGGTAGATAATGAAGAGAAGAAGAGAGGAGACAGCCCAACGGTAGATAATGAAGAAGAGAAGAGAGGAGACAGCCTAACGGTAGATAATGAAGAAGAGAGGAGACAGCCCAACGGTAGATAATGAAGAGAAGAAGAGAGGAGACAGCCTAACGGTAGATAATGAAGAAGAGAGGAGACAGCCTAACGGTAGATAATGAAGAAGAGAGGAGACAGCCCAACGGTAGATAATGAAGAGAAGAAGAGAGGAGACAGCCCAACGGTAGATAATGAAGAGAAGAAGAGAGGAGACAGCCCAACGGTAGATAATGAAGAGAAGAAGAGAGGAGACAGCCTAACAGTAGATAATGAAGAAGAGAAGAGACAGCCTAACGGTAGATAATGAAGAGAAGAAGAGAGGAGACAGCCCAACGGTAGATAATGAAGAAGAAGAGAGGAGACAGCCCAACGGTAGATAATGAAGAAGAGAAGAGAGGAGACAGCCTAACGGTAGATAATGAAGAAGAAGAGAGAAGACAGCCCAACGGTAGATAATGAAGAGAAGAAGAGAGGAGACAGCCTAACGGTAGATAATGAAGAGAAGAAGAGATGAGACCGCCTAACAGTAGATAATGAAGAAGAGAGGAGACAGCCTAACGGTAGATAATGAAGAGAAGAAGAGAGGAGACAGTCCAACGGTAGATAATGAAGAGAAGAAGAGAGGAGACAGCCTAAAAGTAGATAATGAAGAGAAGAAGAGAGGAGACAGCCTAACATTAGATAATGAAGAGAAGAAGAGAGGAGACAGCCTAACGGTAGATAATGAAGAGAGAGAAGACAGCCTAACGGTAGATAATGAAGAGGAGAAGAAGAGAGGAGACAGCCTAACGGTAGATAATGAAAAGAAGAGAGGAGACAGCCTAACGGTAGATAATGAAGAAGAGAGGAGACAGCCTAACGGTAGATAATGAAGAGAAGAAGAGAGGAGACAGCCTAACGGTAGATAATGAAGAGAAGAAGAGAGGAGACAGCCTAACGGTAGATAATGAAGAAGAGAAGAGAGGAGACAGCCTAACAGTAGATAATGAAGAGAAGAAGAGAGGAGACAGTCTAACGGTAGATAATGAAGAGAAGAAGAAGCAAAACTGACCCAACTTTGCTCCTGTAATAATAATGTGACCACTTGAAGCAGTCCTTTAATTGAATGTATAAAACAGCAGAACAGGTAGCAGCATGTCGTAATCCCTGGTTTTGATGACTGCTGCGCTAATCTGGCAGGGCCAGCGTGCTGCGGGGCCAGTGTGCTGCAGGGCCATGCAGGGCCAGCGTGCTGCAGGGCCAGTGTGCTGCAGGGCCAGTGTGCTGTCAGGGCCAGTGTGCTGCAGGGCCAGTGTGCTGTCAGGGCCAGTGTGCTGTCAGGGCCAGTGTGCTGTCAGGGCCAGTGTGCTGCAGGGCCAGCATGCAGCAGGGCCAGCATGCAGCAGGGCCAGTGTGCTGCAGGGCCAGCGTGCTGTGTGCTGCAGGGCCAGTGTGCTGCAGGGCCAGTGTGCTGCAGGGCCAGCATGCAGCAGGGCCAGCATGCAGCAGGGCCAGCATGCAGCAGGGCCAGCGTGCTGTCAGGGCCAGTGTGCTGCAGGGCCAGCATGCAGCAGGGCCAGCATGCAGCAGGGCCAGCATGCAGCAGGGCCAGTGTGCTGTCAGGGCCAGTGTGCTGTCAGGGCCAGTGTGCTGTCAGGGCCAGTGTGCTGCAGGGCCAGCGTGCTGCAGGGCCAGTGTGCTGCAGGGCCAGCGTGCTGCAGGGCCAGTGTGCTGCAGGGCCAGCGTGCTGCAGGGCCAGTGTGCTGTCAGGGCCAGTGTGCTGCAGGGCCAGTGTGCTGTCAGGGCCAGTGTGCTGCAGGGCCAGTGTGCTGTCAGGGCCAGTGTGCTGCAGGGCCAGTGTGCTGCAGGGCCAGTGTGCTGCAGGGCCAGCGTGCTGTCAGGGCCAGTGTGCTGCAGGGCCAGTGTGCTGCAGGGCCAGTGTGCTGTCAGGGCCAGTGTGCTGCAGGGCCAGTGTGCTGTCAGGGCCAGTGTGCTGCAGGGCCAGTGTGCTGTCAGGGCCAGTGTGCTGCAGGGCCAGTGTGCTGCAGGGCCAGTGTGCTGCAGGGCCAGTGTGCTGTCAGGGCCAGTGTGCTGCAGGGCCAGTGTGCTGTCAGGGCCAGTGTGCTGCAGGGCCAGTGTGCTGTCAGGGCCAGTGTGCTGCAGGGCCAGTGTGCTGCAGGGCCAGTGTGCTGTCAGGGCCAGTGTGCTGCAGGGCCAGTGTGCTGTCAGGGCCAGTGTGCTGTCAGGGCCAGTGTGCTGCAGGGCCAGTGTGCTGTCAGGGCCAGTGTGCTGCAGGGCCAGTGTGCTGCAGGGCCAGTGTGCTGCAGGGCCAGCGTGCTGTCAGGGCCAGTGTGCTGCAGGGCCAGCGTGCTGCAGGGCCAGTGTGCTGTCAGGGCCAGTGTGCTGCAGGGCCAGTGTGCTGTCAGGGCCAGTGTGCTGCAGGGCCAGTGTGCTGTCAGGGCCAGTGTGCTGCAGGGCCAGTGTGCTGCAGGGCCAGTGTGCTGCAGGGCCAGCGTGCTGCAGGGAGCAGCAAAACCCGCTGTAATCACCTCGTGTCCTGTGTTTTACATCATATGCCGTGACGTGTTCATGTCATGATACATGACAGCGGGGACATGCAGCCTCACCGAGCCGTTAAGTGTGTGTGTCTGTGTGCTGTCCACAGATTGTGTTCTAGGTTTTTTATCTTCTTTTTTTAGGCGCAACCTGTTGTAGTGCGGGTGAATAAAGACAGAGATTACATGAGATGAGATTAAATCTGCTGACCCTGCTGTTATGAAACAGTTTAAAGACTGAAACCACACACGGCTTCAAGGAAAAGACACGGTCCCTGCCTCCCCCCCCCCTTTTCTCTCCAATTTTACCATCCGACCAATTACTCCACTCTTCCGAGCAGTCCCGGTCTCTCCTCCACCCCCTCTTCCGATCCGAGGAGGGTTGCAGACTACCACTTGCCTCCTCCGATACACATGGCGTCGCCAGCCGCTTCTTTTCACCTGACAGTGAGGAGTTTCGCCAGGGGGACGTAGCGCGTGGGAGGCTCACCCTACCCCCCCTTCCCCCTCCCCCCGACCAGAGGAGGCGCTAGTGCAGCGACCAGGACACATACCCGCATCCGGCTTCCCACCCGCAGACACAGCCAGTCGACTCCGTGCATAACTGTAGTCCACTGACTTCCGGTTTCTACCGCAGTGGTCATACCAGTTTCCTGTTTGTTGGCGCGCGCTATTGACCGTGGCATATTTTTCGCGATGCCTGCAAGATTCACCGTGGATACATGTCAACGACATGCACACAACTGTCGACAATCTTTCACCTGCACCTACCAGCACACGGGTGAAAAGTTTCAAGTTGTGCATATCAAGTCCACAATTCCGTCCATCTGTCTGTCCGCTCATCCTCATAATCGTGGACATAACTTTCATTCATTCATTCATCTTCAGCCGGTTCTCCGGGGTCGGGTCACCGTGGCAGCAGTCTAAGTAGGGCACTCCAGATATCCCTCTCCCCAGCAACGCCCTCCAGCTCCTCCTGGGGGATCCCAAGACATTCTCAGGCCAGACTGGACATGTAGTCCATCCGACGAGTTCTGGGTCTACCCCGGGGTCTCCTCCCAGTTGGCCGTGCCCAGTAAACCTCCAAAGGAAGGCGCCCAGGAGGCATCCTAATCAGATGTCCGAACCACCTCAACTGGCTCCTTTCGATGTGAAGGAGCAGCAGCTCTACTCCGAGCTCCCTCCGGATGTCCGAGCTCCTCACCCTCTCTCTAAGGCTGAGCCCAGACACCCTACGGAGGAAACTCATTTCAGCCGCTTGTATCCGTGATCTCACCCTTTCGGTCACTACCCAAAGCTCGTGACCATAGGGGAGGGTTGGAACAAAGATTGACTGGTAAACTGAGAGCTTTGTCTTCCGGCTCAGCTCCCTCTTCACCACAACGGTCCGGTACAACGTCCACATCACTGCTGATGCTGCACCAAACCACCTGTCAATCTCCCGCTCCATCATCTGCAAAGAGCAGAGATGCAATTCTGAGGTTCCCAAAACGGACACACTCCTCACCCTGGCTGCGCCTTGAGATCCTGTGCAGCTCCCTCTTCACCACAACGGTCCGGTACAACATCCGCATTACTGCTGATGCTGCACCAATCCACCTGTTAATCTCCCTGTACAACTTGAAACTTTTCACCCGTGTGCTGGCAGGTGCAGGTGAAAGTTTGTGGACAGTTGTGTGCATGTCGTTGACATTTATCCATGGTGAATCTTGCAGGCATCGCGAAAAATATGCCACTGTCAATAGCGCGCGCCAACAAACAGGAAACTGGTATGACCGCTGCAGTAGAAACCGGAAGTCAGTGGACTACAGTTATGCACAGAGCCGAATTGTGTCCACAGGGACGCGCTACGCTCCCTGTTTAAAGGACACACACACACACACACACACACACACACACACACACACACACACACACACACACACACACACACTCGTTTCACTATCCTTATGAGGACCCCTCATTGACTACATTCATTTCCTAGCCCTTAACCCTAACCTTAACCACGCAAACTACATGCCTAACCCTTACCCTAACCCTAACCTAACCCTAATCCTAATTCTGACCTTATCCCTAAAACCAAGTCCTAACCCTAAAACCAAGTCCTAACCCTAAAATATAACCTTTTACTTGTGAGGACCTCTAAAATGGCCACACAAGGTAGGTGGTTTCTGGTTTTTCTCTCCTAATGAGGACATTTGGTCCACATTAGGATAGTTAAACATGTACACACACACACACACACACACACACACACACACACACACACACACACACACACACACTCGTTTCACTATCCTTATGAGGACCCCTCATTGACTACATTCATTTCCTAGCCCTTAACCCTAACCTTAACCACGCAAACTACATGCCTAACCCTTACCCTAACCCTTACCCTAACCTAACCCTAACCCTAATTCTGACCTTAACCCTAAAACCAAGTCCTAACCCTAAAATAGAACCTTTTACTTGTGATGACCTCTAAAATGGCCACACAAGGTAGGTGGTTTCTGGTTTTTCTCTCCTAATGAGGACATTTGGTCCACATTAGGATAGTTAAACATGTACACACACACACACACACACACACACACACACACACACACACACACACACACACACACACACACACACCTCTTAATATCAGTTCATATGTGTTTGTGAAGGACAGCCGTGTGTTGGCTGTTAATAAACAGACAGAAGGGGGCGCTCTGCCGCTCCGCCCCTTCATACAAAATAAAGACAGTGCAGGTGAACCACAGCTTTACGAATGAAACATAACGTATGATGGCAAGACAGACAGAGCTCATCTTTAATGATCAACTTTACAAAGTAAAATTACAGCAACATCAGAGCGAAAACTCCAAACAGTAGAATAAGAACACAGAAATACAGCAGTTCTGAAAGGGTGGAGAACAGTTGGATTGGTCAAACATCAAAATGAGTTAAACTGTCAATCTGCTGATGTGTTTTCAATGATATGCAACACCCCCCCCCCCCACTCTCAAAAATAAATAAATAAATAAAATTCATTCACAAGCTACAATTCAGATCACATCTGACTGGTTTACCTGAACGCCTGCCATTCAAATGTGAATCATATTTGTTTTTTGCCCACAAATCATCTTCCTGTTTTCTGATGTCGTAACAGTAACGACAGTAATTTTCCCTGTGGACTCGTACAGAGGATCACTTTCAGCCAACAGGTTTATTTAAAGAGACCATAGCATGCTTTTGGGGTTTCCCCCCTTTCCTTTGGTGTTATATGGCTGGGAGGTGCATGTAAAACGTCTGGACCGTAACAAAGCCCAAAGTCCATTATAAGTCCGTTATTCTCTCCGACAGAACACCGCCCGAAAAGCCTCGTTTGTAGTCCAGCGTCCTCTTCCCTTACTTGTCTACGTCACTTTGTAACACATTTCCATAATGCCTGCCTAGCGGCTAGTTTGGGCCACGCTCAAACAAGTTGGGTTGAGAGGAGACTGGGAAGAGTTTGGCTAGCGCGTACCGGAATGCTGACTAGAAGCTATTTTCTTTGGTGTGAAGTCAAATTCCCCTTGTATGGACTTCCAAAGAAAGACAAAATGAAGAATCAGTGGCTAAACTTGAGTTATGCTCAAGCGACGATATTCCAAGCCAAAAGCCTGTCAAACTACAGTAAATATATGTACACGTTCTCGCAAAACAGTCTACTTGAGTAGTATTATAGGCATTTAATCTACTCCAGCATCCAAATAACCTACGATGCAGGGAGATACGGGGTCAGCCCTATGTTCCCTCGGGCCTGTGGCTTAGCTATTGAATAGGTTAGCTGTCAGTTAAGGTTAAGTTTAAGATTTAAGTTTCCTTTATTAATCCCCATGGGGAAATTCAGTTACTGCAAATTAACCCAGCCTAGCTGTGATCTGTGTAGCTAGGAGCAGTGGGCTGCTGCCTTTATGCTGCGCCCGGGGACCAACTCCAATTCTTTTCCCATTGCCTTGGTCAGGGGCACAGACAGGAGTATAAACCCTAACATGCATGTTTCTTTTGATGGTGGGGGAAACCAGAGCACCCGGAGAAACCCCACAGCAGACACGGAGAGAACATGCAAACTCCACACAGGGGATGACCTGGGACCCCCCCAAGGCTGGACAACCATGGGGTTGGAACCCAGGACCTTCTTGCTGTGAGGCGCCAGCACTAACCACTGGGCCACTGTGCCGCCCAGTTAAGGGAAGTGTTGGGTTAAGGTTAGGGTTAGGTAGAGGTTGAGGTTAAGTCAGGTTAAGGTAGGTTAGGTTAAGTTTAGGTTAAGGTCAATGAAGTAGGGTTGAGGGAACGTAGGGATGAGGGTACATAGACACACTCCTGGGAGATACTACAGTATACAGTCGTTTGGCAACAGCAGAACAACATTTTGCTAGGTATGTAACCTCTGCTACTTCCTGACAGCAGATGTTTTCCACCTCAGTCAGCGTTTTAGCCCATTTCCCACACGTACACCAATTAACTGGGGCATATATAGACAAATGTATACAGCTTGTGTAGGGACGCCCTTGTTAAGAAGAGGGGTTTAGTTCGGCTCCGCCAGTATCACTGGTATTGAGCGCTCACTTGAGTTTACCGGCAAGGTTACTGGCCCTTTAAGAGATGCGGCTACTTCCTGGTTCTGACCCGGGGATTTCCAACCGGTTCTAACCAGCTTTTTCCAGTCCGCTTGTCTGCTAGTGAGCGACAGGTTACCTTTTCCATTTTGAGGAAATCTGTCAGTGATCGATGTAAGTAGATTATGTTCGTCTTCATTTGTGCCTGTTTCATTCACCGCCGCTTACTTTGGAAATATGTTTATATAAATCCGTTTTCGGTCGCCCTTGTTTCTCTGCTAGCGAGGCGCTGTTAGCTACGCCCGGGTGGTTAGCTTAGCTGGGCGTTAGCTATGTTCCGTCTGTGTTGCGTTGTGTTTATGCGTGTGCATGCGGATTATGATGGCTCATGTTATTGTTGTTCATTAATACAGATGTTGTATTGTATTTCCCTGTAGACAACCACACATGTTTTGAATAAATATCCTCAAACTCCGTGACTCTCTTGCCGGAGTCACGCCGCCAGTGTTCGCCGGCTCTGTTCGGCGCATGCGCAGAGGCGCTAGTCCTCTGTGGTCGCTTGTGATAGAAAGACTAAACCCACCGTTAGCCAGTGTCACGCAATGAGCACGTAATTAGCGTAATATTGACCAGAGACGATCTGCTGGGGTCTTATTTTCTGCAGATGTTCGTGGCTTCCACTCTCATATTCCGGATCGTACTTGTGCGGATGGATTTGAGAAGTTGCACAAGACATTATGTAACGTAGTAGGTTTGTAGTTTGCTTACGGAACCGGCTTGTTGTGAGTTCAGCACAAGCACTGGGTGCCGCCCCCCCCCCTCGGCAGGCTTCCGGAAGTTGGCCATCCATCCATCCGAACCGCTTATCCTGCTCTCAGAGTCGCGGGGATGCTGGGCTTTCAGAGAGGGGGGCCTTAAAGAGAAAATAGCCCAAACAGCCCGTTTCAGGGCCAGCCCTGCAAACGCGACTATCACTGACTGAATCACTGACACCCCTTTTCCACCAACATGGCACGGGTTCTGCTCCGGTTCACGCACCTAATTTTGAACCGTTTAGAGCATTTCGATGAAAAGTACACTACCGTTCAAAAGTTTGGGATCACATTGAAATGTCCATATTTTTGAAGGAAAAGCACTGTACTTTTCAATGAAGATAACTTTAAACTAGTCTTAACTTTAAAGAAATACACTCTATACATTGCTAATGTGGTAAATGACTATTCTAGCTGCAAATGTCTGGTTTTTGGTGCAATATCTACATAGGTGTATAGAGGCCCATTTCAAGCAACTATCACTCCAGTGTTCTAATGGTACAATGTGTTTGCTCATTGGCTCAGAAGGCTAATTGATGATTAGAAAACCCTTGTGCAATCATGTTCACACATCTGAAAATAGTTTAGCTCGTTACAGAAGCTACAAAACTAACCTTCCTTTGAGCAGATTGAGTTTCTGGAGCATCACATTTGTGGGGTCAATTAAACGCTCAAAATGGCCAGAAAAAGAGAACTTTCATCTGAAACTCGACAGTCTATTCTTGTTCTTAGAAATGAAGGCTATTCCATGCGAGAAATTGCTAAGAAATTGAAGATTTCCTACACCGGTGTGTACTACTCCCTTCAGAGGACAGCACAAACAGGCTCTAACCAGAGTAGAAAAAGAAGTGGGAGGCCGCGTTGCACAACTGAGCAAGAAGATAAGTACATTAGAGTCTCTAGTTTGAGAAACAGACGCCTCACAGGTCCCCAACTGGCATCTTCATTAAATAGTACCCGCAAAACACCAGTGTCAACATCTACAGTGAAGAGGCGGCTGCGGGATTCTGGGCTTCAGGGCAGAGTGGCAAAGAAAAAGCCATATCTGAGACTGACCAATAAAAGAAAAAGATTAAGATGGGCAAAAGAACACAGACATTGGACAGAGGAAGACTGGAAAAAAGTGTTGTGGACGGATGAATCCAAGTTTGAGGTGTTTGGATCACAAAGAAGAACGTTTGTGAGACGCAGAACAAATGAAAAGATGCTGGAAGAATGCCTGACGCCATCTGTTAAGCATGGTGGAGGTAATGTGATGGTCTGGGGTTGCTTTGGTGCTGGTAAGGTGGGAGATTTGTACAGGGTAAAAGGGATTCTGAATAAGGAAGGCTATCACTCCATTTTGCAACGCCATGCCATACCCAGTGGACAGCGCTTGATTGGAGCCAATTTCATCCTACAACAGGACAATGACCCTAAACACACCTCCAAATTGTGCAAGAACTATTTAGAGCAGAAGCAGGCAGCTGGTATTCTATCGGTAATGGAGTGGCCAGCGCAGTCACCAGATCTGAACCCCATTGAGCTGTTGTGGGAGCAGCTTGACCGTATGGTACGCAAGAAGTGCCCATCCAACCAATCCAACTTGTGGGAGCTGCTTCTGGAAGCGTGGGGTGCAATTTCTCCAGATTACCTCAACAAATTAACAGCTAGAATGCCAAAGGTCTGCAATGCTGTAATTGCTGCAAATGGAGGATTCTTTGACGAAAGCAAAGTTTGATGTAAAAAAAATCTTATTTCAAATACAAATCATTATTTCTAACCTTGTCAATGTCTTGACTCTATTTTCTATTCATTTCACAACATATGGTGGTGAATAAGTGTGACTTTTCATGGAAAACACAAAATTGTTTGGGTGATCCCAAACTTTTGAACGGTAGTGTATATTGGTGCGGAACCTGAAAAGTTGGTTCCCAGCTGGAGCCAAAAAATAGTGGGACCTGAAGTGGGAACCGTGTGGGCGTGTCATACTCTAGGTTGGAAAGAGATGGAGAAGGCAACAATGGAGGAGGAGTCAAGTGAGAAATCTTTGGGAAAAAGGAAAATGCAGTGGTCTGCCGACGAAACCCAATGCTTGGTGAGGTTTTGGTCAACTCCTGAGTTTCAGCAAAAGCCAGAAAGTAGCACGAGTAAGCTGTATGCTGAAGTTGGCCCAGGCTGGGATGCAGGTGCAACAAAAATGGGTTTTCTGTGGGATGGAGTGCCAGTTAAAATACATTTTATTTTAATCACCATCAAAGTGGTATAAGAAAATTGCATACCCAAGGAGTTGCTTTTAATATGCTTCCCTATTTAAAAAGACCGACACGTTTTGAAACTATTTGCATTGTGCAATGCCTTCTGTTGATGACACATCTTTGATTACAATGGTTCTGCTGAAAACTGGTAGAAACGCAGGCTGGTTCGCTAGATGGAACAGGTTCGAGAGCCAGAGCTAATTTGGTGGAAAAGGGGTATGAGTGATCATGTTTGGACTAACTGATTATGTTGAGACTGACTGACTGAGTGATCATGTTTCACATGATTGGGCCACTGGATCAGGTGACCGACGACGTCACTGAAGTTACAAGATTGGTCGGCCGAGCGTGGAGAGGCAGGAGGGAGAGTGCACAACCCAAAGTAACGATCACAATCACTCTGACAAAACACTCACTGGCAAAGTCACAAAAGGATAATGTGGCTTTTGCACCGCTAAACCTGCACATATAAGACAACAAGAAACCATCAAATTCTCAAATCAACTGCAAAGAGTGAAATACACCTTGAGACGGGGACAGGTAGCGGTTACGAGTGATGCGCAATTTATGGTGCTATCAGCGGCTGCAATCCATTCTTTGTGAATTAGCCTGGCAATACAGGGTGATTATGAGAAAAATGAGAGACATCTGCAGATAGAAACCGATGAAAGATGAGGGAGAGTTGACATAATTACAATAGGTATACTTACAATTAAATTTAGTTCTCTTTCAAATCAGACATCCCAAGATGTGAGTGGAAAGTATTGTTCTTGAACATAACAATGTCATGTGATATGCTACTTCAGTATACTTTAACAACAAATATTACCGGGGCCACGACAAAAAACTGCAGATGAACATTTAATATCCAGGAATTCGCATTATAGACACTACTACTGACTATCCCTCTAACAAATTGGCCGCAATTTTGAACATTGACCCATACAGTCCAGCTATATACTAGGTCTTGACCAAGTCTTGTTTTCTCTCCTCGCTCGAATCAAATGTCACTCACATCTGGAATAGTGTCACCAAATGGTTTCTTAAAAATCATTCTTCCGGTGTGGGAAGATGGCGGCGCAAATTCACGTTTGCAGCGGCCTCACCCAGTACCGTCCATGCAGTGTCTTTGTCCGCGTCTTAAGTTTGTCTTCGTTTGATGGCTGGGAGAGCTGGCGCTGGACCGGCTGGGACAGCCTGGTCTGCCGCGTCCTGTGGGCCCAGGGACCACGGCCCTGTTTGGAGCTGCGCCCGAAGAGGAAACACCGAGGGCAATCTGACAGGACGCGGAAGCGGGGCAGGCTAAGCTAACTGCTAGCCCATGCGGAACGGCAGTTTCTATAACACTGAGGGCGGTCTGGAAGCGGCCTCACCTAGCCTTGACTGTGTTTTTAGTGTCGTCGTGTGGAGTGTGGAGAGGTGTGTCGAAGGTGTCAGGCTGGGAGAGCTGGCGTTGGATCGGCTGAGGGAGCCTGGTCTGTTGCATCCTGTGGGACCAAGGACCACGGCCCTGACCGGAGCTGCGCCCGAAGAGGAAACAGCGAGGGTGGTCTGACAGGATGTGGAAGCGGGGCAGGCTAAGCTAACCGCTAGCTCATGCAGACCGGCAGTTCTGACAGTCAGTTTTTGGATACGTGTTTTGTCTTTGTGTTGCACTGCTGTGGGCTGGGGAAAACGATGCTGCATTTCGTTTCATTTCATGCACTTGTGCGCATGAAATGAAACAGTGTTTCTGATTCTGGTTAAAATATAAAGAAAGGCGCACTGAGAAGCAGTCAGCAAAACAGACCAATCAAAGCATCCAGCAGTCCCTCATAAGATACATAAATAAATCCACGCGTTCACATTCACGTGCTCAGATTCCCACCGCCGCAGTTTTGTTTTGTACATCTGATCGCACACAAATCTCAGTTACTCCCGAGACGGTGGACTGTGAACAGGTACAGGAATAGATAAAGTGGAAAAAAGACCTTGTCCTTTGCAATAAAATGTAACACTTCGTGTTGTTTACAATATACCGGTGTTCTTAAATATGTGATGTAAATGATAATATGTATCTCAGAACTTGAGCTATAGATGAGTCTCCACTGTAAAAGATAGAGGTGTAGTTTTGTTGGTCAGTAGTTTAACTGACCAGCAGCATGTCCAAGACGGTGCCCCAGTGACCCGTCTTCTCTGGTGACTGCAGACTAGTATACCCAAGTAGTATGTATTCTTAGCATGTCCGAAACCATCGTATGCACCAAATAGTATGTGAAAAATACCAGGCTGTCATACTTCACCCAGAAAAACTGTCATAGTACGCAAACACCGAACACTAGGCTTGCGTAAGTATCCCACAATGCATTGCGATGCTTAACGACAATGCCAACGAAACCCAACCGGCAGAACGATGGAATCTTTTAAATGTAAATATTACTTTTCACTATGCAAATTAGAACGCGGTTGAAATCATCTGTTATGTTTACTTTTTTTTTTATCCCCCCCCCCCCCCCCCAATTACCCCACTCTTCCGAGACGTCCCGGTCTCTGCTCCACCCCCTCTGCTGATCCAGGGAGGGCTGCAGACTACCACATGCCTCCTCCGACGCATGTGAAGTCGCCAGCCTCTTCTTCTCACCTGACAGTGAGGAGTTTCACCAGGGGGAGGTAGCATGTGGGAGGATCACGCTACCCCCCCCCCAGTTCCCCCTCCACCCAAACAGGCGCCCTGACTGACCAGAGGAGGCGCTAGTGCAGCGACCAGGACACATACCCACATCCGGCTTCCCACCCGCAGACACGGCCAATTGTGTCTGTAGGGACGCCCGACCAAGCCGGAGGTAACACGGGGATTCGAACCGGCGATCCACGTGTTGGTAGGCAACGGCATAGACCGACACGCTACCCGGACGCCCCTATTTTTAACCCGCAGGGAGCCGAAAGGAAGTGGCGCAGCTCTATGATGAAGTAGTATGTCCATGTAGCCGTGACACTTTTTACCCACATACTACTAGTATGGTGGAAGATAGTACACATAGGTAGTATGTAACCTTTGGCTGCTGTTTCTGAGAGCCCCCCCCCCCCACAAGCAGTGCTATCGGTTGCAGCTGTTGACTGAGACACCCAGTGCCAAAAGGCCGACGCCCAGAAATATCAAGAAATACGTCTCTGTAGACACAGATTTTTACTCAGACTATCGACGAGCCATAATACATAATGACTGAGTAGGTATATTTCTCTATTAGTTTATATTTCAGGGATAGTTGGAGGGGGGTCTTACTCAGTAGGCCTTTAGGTTCGATGGGACGGTAGTTGGCATTCAGTCCACTTTATCCAGGGGGGCGACACGTTTGATGTTAAAAGAGTGACCTGCATTTTTTGGTATTTCGGCTATTTATGCTCCATCATAACCAAATAAATCTTCCTCATTGTGTGGGTTATGCATGATGAAGAGCCGTCTGGACTCAGCTCAACTTCCATTTTGTTTTGTATTCAGACTTGCTATAGGATCTTAACTGTGTGTGTGGGGGGGGGGGGGTTGGAGAAGCAGGACTGACAGCTAGTCATCATCTTCATGTCTTAAAGACTTAAATAAGCTCTCTATCTATATCCTGGGCAGGAGCAGCAGCGAGCAGCACAGAGGGAGGAGGAGTGCGGCGAGGTCAGGGCCGTGGTCGGGCGTGCAGCCCTTCAGTGTCTCCTGGTTGCTCTGGTCGGACGATAGGGGGCTCGACGGTGCCGGCGCGGTGCTGGGTGGGAGGGTGGTGCGGCTGGCGCACACATCGTAGAGGTTCCCCGAAAATTGGGTCTTCCTGGATTCTTGTCTCAGAGACTCCCACACGGCCGCCGCTTCCCCGGGACATCCAGCCATCGCCGAGCTGGCGCAGACATGGAAAGCATTCCACGACCTGCAAGACAGATGCCATTTTGTCTACGTCAGTGACGCCGGAGGCATATAACGACTGCATACTGTGTTAGGACGGCGCCGGAGTACTTCAAGATCGTGTACATGTAGGAATTTCATAAGAAACACCAGAGTCGTGAGTAAACTGCCATAACAGTACGCGATGGGTGAAAGGCACCGCTGGTTAAAATGGGCCATTTAACCTTTTTGCCTTAGCATACAGTAGATATAAGAATTCTACACACCCCTGTGAAAATGGCGGGTTTTTGGGATGTAAAGTAATGAAACCGAGGTAAATCATGTCAGAACTTCTTACAGCAAAGAAAGTGGAATCAGTTCATCTGGACACCACCTTTATTGACAGATACGTTTCATCCTCATCTAAGTGACCTCTTCAGCCTCAGGCCAGGACTCCACAGTCTACACCTGTGTTTCTCAACCGGGGGTCCGCGGACCCCTAGTGGTCCGCGGACCCCCGGTTGAGAACCACTGGTGTACACCATCTACACAGGCTACACCATCTACACAGTCTACACCATCTACAGGCCAGTGGCCACTCTTTCAAGGATGAGGATGTGTGTGGCGCTGAGTGTTTTCATAGACATCGGCATGAACAAGATTAAAATATCTTGCCCCCCCCCCATTTAAAATTAAAACTCCTTATAAAAAAAGCGAAAGACTTTAAAATATGTTTAAATTGCTGCTTCAGTGTTGTTCATGTGATTTCTATTATTTTCTAGTATTTCTGGTTCTGTCTTAAATGGTTGGAGCACATGGCCAACAGGGGGCGCTGTAGGTGTAAGGTGACGCCTGTCACTAGTAGAGTGAGACGGCAGACGCACGAGTAAGACACTGACGCGAGGACTGACGTTGTGTTTGTTTGTGTTCCAGCAGGTAAGCTAATCAGATATCAGAAACAGAACAATATATGAAGGCGGGATAATAACTGCTAAGGTCTTAGACTGTGAGTGTGATGTGTAGTAACTAGCTAGCTTTGAATGGAGACGGACTTGATAAAGGCGGTTTGGTCATTCCCGCCACCCGGGCGGATCCGTCTAATCTATGAAATGGGAAACGAGCTATGAAACCGTGTGAAAGAAATGTACAACAGCGAACGAAACAACGATCAACGAGGGTGTTTTCTAGTTAGCCCTTGCTAAGGTGTGTTGTGGACTGTTCTTAATCGATGTGTAAACGAGTGGAAGCTAATAACAGTAGCTAACAGTTGCTAACAGCCGCAGTGAACTGCGGCTCTGACTAATTGTTGGCCGGGAAAACTGTATGTCGTTTCCGGTTACAAAATAAGAGTTCCCCTTTACATCACACGGCTACAGTATTCAAGTTCATTGTTATGTTGTGTGACCATTGGGTTAAAGAGAATAATAAATAGACTTAAAAACAGTAATAAGTGAAAAGGCTAAACAGTTAATAGGGTAATAAATAGAGATTACAATAAGTTCATTGGATATAAATACACAAAGTACAAAGTTGCTACAAAGGTGTTTGGGACATGATCACATGGCTGTATTTTGAGTGTTTTTGGTTTGTTTAATATGTAATATGTGTGTTGCTAGACGCCTGTCACTAGCTGTAGGCGTAAGGTGTCGGTGACTGACGCCTGTCACTAGTAGAGTGAGACGTCAGACGCACGAATAAGACACAGACGCCAGGACTGACGTTGTGTTTGTTTATGTTCCAACAGGAATAGAAAGGAAAATTAATGTGCTACACAAGAACCGGCCATCGCGTCATTCTTAAAAGTGTGACATGTGCCCATCCCTGATAGGGGAGGAACGCTGGTTTGAACAGGGAGTCAAAGAGGCCGCCTATGTGAAACGGGAACGACCATCCCTGATCCGAGGGGGGCCTAAGAGTACATCTGTCACCATCTTACAATGCTGCGATTACAAACGTCCCCCAATCCTCTGTGAGTAGTACACATGACCGTTGACACTCTAGTTAATGGTCACACCTATTTGCATATGAAACCGATCGTTGGCTTCAGTTGTTATGACACTGTGTTGTTTATAAGGGTGGGGATACCTGCAGTCGGTTGAGTCTGAAGAGGTCACCTGGATGAGTGATGAGACGTTTCTCTCTTGAATGGCTCCTTTACGCCTCCTATCTCTTAATTACTGCAGTGATGATTATTTCCCCCTTTGTGTACAGAGCGCAACATGTGAGAGCTGAGAGAAAAGATCTTCTGCCGTTTCATGTGACTGCTCTCAGAGGGTTCCCTCTGTTTGAATACGGGCCGGGTAGAAACTAGGTGCCGGCCCGTCCTTCCTGTTGCCCCCAGGTCCTTGTAGTGGGGCAACAAGGGGGCGAGGTGGCCCTAGGGGTTAATCCCCTCTTCCAGCCAGCAGACAGCAGGCAGAAACTGCACCGCTTCATCTCACGGCACTTCTACAACTAGCAGCACGTTTTGGAATGAGCACATTGGACCGCACAGGTCACTGCACTGAGCTGTCGATCTCCAGGAGCGAACGCCTGACCCGGCCTCGATGGAGACGTCGGAGAAGCTCGGGTCTAGTTCAGAAGGCTGCTCATTGGCCTGTGTGGTGCCCGTATGATGAGGCTGGATGTTTTTCTCTTCTCTTAGGAGAGAGCGCAGTGATATTTAGTTGACCTTTGGCATCAGATGACCGGAAATGAGGATCCTTGAATCAGTTTTTAGCACTCATGTAAAGTAGCTGCATGTTCTTGACGCGGTTGTGTTGTCTTCAAGACTTTCTTTTTATAGGTATGAGCGGTGGCTGTTTTCTGAAAATGGCGTCTGTCCTTGTTGCTCTCGGTTTCATAACTCAGACTGTTGACAAGAAAAAAGAAACGTTTCTCTCGATAAACGTTGCGTCCAGATGTGCTCCTTCAGCCTTCTTTCTTCATCGTCTCGGCGACCTCTTCGGTCTCAGCTGACTGCAGGTACCCCACCCTCATACACAACACAGTGGCATAACCACCGGTTTCATATGCAAATTACCGTGACCATTAACTAGAGTTACAATGGTCACGTGTGCTACTCACAGAGGATTTGGGGATGGTTGCAATCACAGCACTGTAAGACGGCGACAGATGTACCCTTAGCCCCCTCCACCCACCCACCCACCCACCCCCCCTCGGTTCAGGGATGGTCGTTCCCTCTTCAGGTACTACTAGATGGCCTCATTGACTCCCCATTCAAACCAGAGTTCCTCCCTATCGAGGATGTCCACCTCCTCATCCTTGAAGGAGTGGCCACTGGCCTGTAGACGTGTGTAGTCGAAAAATACAGAATAACTCGTTCCTACTCATGTACTGCTGACATGTTTTGCCTACAACTCACCCTTCCTCGGATGTCGGCCCTTCCTCATCCCTCTGTGGATGGGTAGGGTCGCAGCTGGCTGAAGTCGGTTAGGGCAGCTTAGGCAACACATACCCTTGTATCTCTATAGAAACTTTGTAGTCCTCCGGTCCGGGGCTCTCGCTTTTCCCCCTACCCTGTATGGGGTGAGCCCGCTTGCAAACGCTGAATTAAACTCACCCAGGCAGACAAGACCGCCTCAGGACCTTATGTCATGTTCATTACAAAGTTTGCCACCACACGTGTTAGCTCTTGCGTGTACTGCCGTCCTCTTGGCCGGCGTCGGGTCAAAGAGGCCATCTATGTGATGAGGGAACGACCATCCCTGAACCGAGGGGTGGGGGGGTGGGGTGGAGGGGGCTAAGGGTACATCTGTCGCCATCTTACAATGCTGCGATTGCAGCCACTCCCAAATCCTCCGTGAACAGTACACACGGCCGTTGATGGTCACGGTAATTTGCATATGAAACCGATCACTGGTTTCGGTCGTTATGCCACCGTATTGTGGATAGGGGTGGGGACACCTGCAGTCAGTTGAGACCTGAAGAGGTCTAAGAGGTGACGAACGGATGCGGCGTTCTCTGGTTGTCTCACCTGGATTATTCAGCATGCACACGGAGTCTGTTTACACCTTTAATGTGAAATTGCAACCTATACAAGTCAAGTTAAAAACAAACCGAAACCTTTTAGGAGAGAAAAACAAAACTCGCAGGAAGCTGGTTGCATAAGTGTGCACACCCCTGAACTGATAGTTTGTTGAGGCACCGTTTGTTCAGCACTCAGTCTTTTTGGGTAAGAGTCTATCAGCTTGGAGCATCTTGACTTGGCAATATGTTCCCACTCTTCCTTGCAAAACCGTTCTAGATCCGGGGGCGTCCGGGTGGCGTGGCGGTCTATTCTATTCTGTTCAGCCTGGTCGGGCGTCCTTACAGACACATTTGGCCCTGTCTGCGGGTGGGAAGCCGGATGTGGGTATGTGTCCTGGTCGCTGCACTAGCGCCTCCTCTGGTCAGTCGGGGCGCCTGTTCAGGGGGGAGGGGGAACTGGAGGAATGGCGTGATCCTCCCACACGCTGCGTCCCCCTGGCGAAACTCCTCACTGTCAGGTGAAAAGAAGCGGCTGGTGACTCCACATGCATCGGAGGAGGCGTGTGGTAGTCTGCAGCCCTCCCCGGATCGGCAGAGGGGGGTGGAGCAGCGACCGGAACAGCCCGGAAGAGTGGGGTAATTGGCCAGGTACAATTGGGGAGAAAAAGGGGGGGGGGTCCAAAAAAGAAAAAGAAATGGCGACAAGGGCAGGAGAGAACGGATGTGGGGATGTTTCCATGTTTGACATTAAAAACAGACACACACCTGCAGATTGAGTCGATGTCCTGCGTGTTCTGGTCTTTCTGCGTGTCCACCAAACTGTCCCCGAGTGTGAGCAGACACTGAGCGAAGCTCTTGTAGATGGAGCCGCAGGAAACGGGGATTACCGCTGCGAAACACACCGGGAACAAACCTAACCAAGGATGGAGAGAGAGACAGAGGGAGAGAGAGACACAACGAGAGAGAGAGAGAGTCGAAACTGGTGAAATAGAGACTGAGAAGAGCTTGATGTCCTTTTCTTCTGAGAAAGCTCATCAAACAGGATGTGATCTGTTCTGAGACCAGGATTGTGACGTGTTTAAAGGAAATACTGGGCCACAATAATAATGTAACAGATGGAGTAGCACAAGACAGGGACGGATATCTTGTCAGAACATTATTAACATCTTGCAAAAAAAAGCAACCACAAGAAAACGGGGAGACGAGGAACCTCCTACCGAGCTCGGGTCACCGGTTGGATATTGTCATAGAAACTGTCTTGCACATTTTTCAGACTGCGAGAAAAGCAATTTGAGGATAAACGGATGAAAAGCACTGATTGAGCACTCAAAAAGCGACAGAACAATGGAAAGGACAGCTGATGTGCCATGAATACGACCGTTAAAGGTGCCATCTGCAAGTGAGGCACACAGCGGCTGCCCGCCTCACTTCCGCCACTGTTCTGCTCAAACGTCATAAACGATATGAATACCACTCACCAAATGACGTTGATCATCTCCAAACGTGGGTTCAGCTCAAGGTCTGGGTAGATTAGATGAGAAGCGAACAACCAGGTCTCGTAGTCAACATGATGGATGCA
Source organism: Lampris incognitus (assembly GCF_029633865.1). Taxonomy (NCBI): domain Eukaryota; kingdom Metazoa; phylum Chordata; class Actinopteri; order Lampriformes; family Lampridae; genus Lampris; species Lampris incognitus. The sequence continues at coordinate 7,241,135 of NC_079214.1, read as the reverse complement.
GGAGACGTGGGCAGGAGTAAAGACCTCAGCGACTTTGACAAGGGCCAAATTGTTATGGCGAGAGGACTGGGTCAGAGCATCTGAAACACTAAGGCTTGTGGGGTGTTCCCGGTCAGCAGGGGTGAGTCCCTACCGACCGTGGTCCGAGGAGGGACAACCCACAAACTGGTGACAAGGTGCTGGGTGTTCAAGGCTCATTGATGCACGAGGGCCACGAAGGCTATCCCTTCTGGTCCGAACCGATAGAAGGTCTACAGTGGCACCGGTCACAGAAAATGTTAGTAAAGGTTATGGGAGGAATGTGTCACAACACACTGTGTATGTCACCCTGCTGCGTATGGGGCTACGTAGCCACAGATCGGTCAGAGTGCCCATGATGACCCCTGTCCACCGTTGAAAGTACCTACAATGGACACGTGAGCGTCAGAACTGGACCTTGGGGCAGTGGAAGAAGGTCGCCTGGTCCAATGAGTCCCGTTTACTTTCAGATCCCGTGGATGGCCATTTACATTTGCTCCGTTTACCTGGGAAATGATGGCACCAGGATGCACTATGGGAAGAAGACAAGCCAGCAGAGGCAGTGTGATGCTCTGGGCAGTGTTCTGCTGGGAAACCCTGGGTCCGGCCATTCATGTGGACGTCATTTTGACACGTGCCACCTACCTAAACATCGTTGTAGACCAGGTACACCCCTTAATGGCAACGGTATTCCCTGATGGGAGTGGCCTCTTCCAGCAGGATAATGCGCCCAGCTACACTGCACACCTTGTTCGGGAATGGTTTGAGGAACATGCATGAAGTGCTCAACGTGTTGCCCTGGCCTCCACATTCTCCAGATCTCAATCCGATTGAGCATCTGTGGGATGTGCTGGACCGAGAAGTCCGATCCACGGCGGCTCCACCTCACAACTTACAGGACTTGGAAGGATCTGCTGCTAATGTTTTGGTGCCAGATACCGCAGGAGACCTTGAGGGTCTTGTAGAGTCCATGCCTCGATGGGTCAGAGCTGTTTCGGGCAGCACAGGGAGGACCAACAGCATATTAGGCAGGTGGTCATAATGTTTGGGCTCATCAGTGTACATCATGTTAAATGTTTCGGTAGAGAACTCGTGTTGTTGCAGTGCTCCACAAAGCTGCCGTGGTGCACACTACAGATGGTGCCTTTAATGTGCTCAAGTGACTTGGGAATTGTAATTCCCAAACAAACTGTCTTTTTTCTTTCCCCTAAATTGGATATTTTGCCCACATTTCCCCTCATTTTACACGTGTCAAAAAAACCAGATACGAGTGTATTCAGACCTCCTCTGTATAAACCGCAGCTCCTTAATATAGCCACCCTGCTGTGAAGGAACGCAACGGCACCACCCACCTTTCACTGCTGTCAGTTCTCCGTCTCTTTCTGATCCCAGTAGTTGGAGCATTTTATCAAGCCGGCCGCTTGGATGGATCCAACAAACACACAGCCACGTTTTATTCCTCTCGTCTGGAGGGATTTCACATCTTCACTGCCAGACTGAACATTGGCTACAAACCACATGATCAGCTCAGGTACATGGAACAGCTCAGATACATTGATCAGCTCAGGTACACGGAACAGCTCAGATACATGGATCAGCTCAGGTACATGGATCAGCTCAGGAACAGCTCAGATACATTGATCAGCTGAGGTGCATGGAATAGCTCAAATACATTGATCAGCTCAGGTACACGGAACAGCTCAAATACAAGGATCATCTCAGATACACTGATCAGCTCAGGTACATGGATCAGCTCAGGTACATGGATCAGCTCAGGTACATGGAACAGCTCAGATACATGGATCAGCTCAGGTACACGGAACAGCTCAGATACATGGATCATCTCAGATACACTGATCAACTCAGGTACATGGATCAGCTCAGGTACATGGAACAGCTCAGATACATGGATCAGCTCAGGTACACGGAACAGCTCAGATACATGGATCATCTCAGATACACTGATCAGCTCAGGTACATGGATCAGCTCAGATACATTGATCAGCTCAGGTACACGGAACAGCTCAGATACATGGATCATCTCAGATACACTGATCAGCTCAGGTACATGGATCAGCTCAGGTACATGGATCAGCTCAGATACATTGATCAGCTCAGATACACGGAACAGCTCAGGTACATGGAACAGACCGACCGACCAGAGGAGGTAGTAGGACAGTTGTGTCTATAGGGACGCCCGACCAAGCCGGAGGTAACACGGGGATTCGAACCGGCGATCCCCGTGTTGCTAAGCAACGGAATAGACCGCCACGCAACGCCCCCCGTTTGAGGCCTTTGATGCCGTTTTTAAATGTAAATTAAGGTCGGAGGGTGAATGGGCGTCGTCTTGTTGTGGAAAAGCCTGACTGAGGAGTTGATCCCAGGAAACCTCCTCGTCATCACTTTGTCTGTATGCACCTCTTTCTTTTCTTCCGCTGCTTTTTCCTGGCGTTTGTCAGGCTGTCTTTGGCTTGACGTCGCTGACAAAGCACTTTGTATCCCCCACCCCCCCCCCAAAGAAGAATACTATACGGTTGAGATTATTGTGGATTATATATTATAATCCCGGAGACCGGAACGTCCATCCGTAAAGAGCCTTATGTTTTACACATGCGTACATGTGTTGTGTGTCTCGTATGACTCCTCTCTCCTCTCTCTTGGTTCTGCCGCCCTCCGCCTGTCTGTCACCACCATTTGGGAGCACGGTGCCCTAAATGTGCCGGAGGGGAACTGGGAATAAGGATTCATACCAGTGGCGGCTGGCCAGTACAGGGCGCTGGGGCGCCGCCCCCTTCAAACGTCAAGAGATGAAAATCTACTTACACACGTTAGATATGATTTAGTTGTGTGATGCAAATGATGATGACACAAACGTGTTGTCAGTCTGTCAGCAGCATTACATATTGGTTCAAGTGGTGTTTGGTTGGTTCCTGTCTGAATTCATATACTTCCTGGTTGCCGGCCAAACCACACCTTATGAAAGCCCTCGAACTTGTGGCGAGCAGGTGACCCGAGGCTGCGGTCTGATTGGTTTCTTCAGGTTTTCCAGGGGGCGCAGTTCTGTGCTGCCCCAGACGCTCCCGCTTTTATTGGCAGTGAATTGGTGTTGTTTTAATGGTTCCTGATCTAATGTGATTGGACAGTTCTCGTGGCTGTCAATCATGTTCACACCCACCACCGCGCGTCGTCTCGACTGTCAATCATCCACCGTCCACGAGCCCTGATAAAATCTATAGGCTACACTGTCCTTCTTAATAACTGTGTGACTGTGTGGACATTAAAGCAGCTGTCAGGTGTGCGGCGCCAAGGTACATTGCGCCCCCCCCCCCACCCCCAAAATGTTTTAGGCCCAGCCGCCATGCACTAGTGCGTCTACTCACGCGCGCGCGCACGCGACCAGAAGATGAGGGAACAGCGGGTAATTCATTAGGGTAAGTGCATGCGTAAAACCTCTCTATTTGTGACCAGTCCTTTATCCTGACTACTGACCGTCCCGCCGAGGTTCCCGCGCTAAACCCCGCAAGAGGGGGCAAGAGGGGGCACGAGGGGGCGCAGTCCGGCCAAAATCCATGTGCAGGAAAACAACAACGGCTCAGAAAAGGGACGACAACGGAGGAAAAGTGGCGCACACCCGAGGGCCCATCTCGCGACAGCAATGTGCGCGCAGTCATTCAGCAGAACTTTCTATAGAGGTGTCCCGCACGCGCGCACGCACGCGCACGCACACGCACACACACTGGGTGGCCAAAGGAAGAGGGAGGCGTCCTTACCGAGGCTGAGGGCGAGAGGCAGCAGCATGCTCACGGTGTCTGGATGGGACTTCATGGTTCAGTTGCTCAACCTGGTCCAGTGAAACTGAGTCCCCCCCCCACCCCCCTCAACCAGCGGCTGTGAGCTGGTGTGACGTGACGTGACGTGACGTGATGCTCGCAGCGTCCCTAAGACCCCCAGATAGAACGTGGCGGTTATGGCACCGCGTCTCCCCTCATCCACTGGCGAATTCAGCTGACCGCAGAAGTACAGTAACGCACCCTGCTGCCTGGCTGGATTAACAGGGGAAGCAGCCAGTACCCAGAGAGAGGATGAGGATGATGATGATGATGATGGTGTGTGTGTGTGTGTGTGTGTTTAGGGAGGCGGGGCACAACAGGCGTGTAGAGCTTGGAGGGCAAAACACCAATGACAGCGTCACGTCCTCGCCCACTGGATTAAAGCGTTCTCATTTCCGGTCCAAAGCATTAAGAACACTTGTTAGACATCCGAAGTGCAACACAACCCATATTTTTATGCAAAAAAGCCTCACACACACACACACACACACACACACACACGATTACGGCTGGCTTTATTACCGCACTCTGAGTTTGTGTGACTTGGCTGCGGTGAGGTAAATCCCGGTCCGGGGGTTTTGCTGGATGGGGGAGCCAGATGTTGGCGGTCCCGGTGGGAGTGAAGCAGTGAGCCAGCCCACCGGGGAGCAAAGCACTGAGCCGCTGAAGAAGAACTAAGCCGTCCGCCGAGTCACAAGCCCGACAAGCCCAACCGCTTGCCCCGGAAGCGGGGACACGAGGATGGGTTGCTAAGCAGGATGCGCCCACACCGATGCTGGTCTGGGATCCTGGGCCGATACCGGGGGAAGATGGAGCACCAGCGTCCAAATAAAACCAAAAGCCGTGAATAGTGAAAGCAAAACGGTTTGGTTTTCTGCGTGGTTGGCACACAGAAGCCCGCGTCCTGGTCTCAGCTGACCCCCAGACTCTGCTGCTGCAACTCTGCAGTGTTCAGAAAACCTGGTGGATGGCCTCGGTGCTCGGTGTCGGCCCATATTTAAAACGTCTGTACTGGGGAGCAGCATCGGCAGAGCAGAACCGGTATCTATGCATCCCCCCCCCCCCGTGTGATGGATTTAAGAGTCTCGATGACTCGACGTGACTAGAAGACGACACGGACATGAAGAGATTCACAGACTCCCGGATGTGAGCGGCCTCCTGCCGCGCGGCACGCAGATGGTCCAGTTTCACATCTGCACCCTGGCACAGGAGGAGGAGGGCGCCTCGGTTAATCTGTAGCTTAGAGCAACAATCACCCACGGAATCAGCTGTCTGCTGCTGGAGCTGCTACCTGGCCTGGCGGGGGGGGCAGGCGAGGGGGGGGACGGGGAGAGAGACAGACAGAGAGAGAGAGAGAGGGGGAGAGAGACAGACAGAGCGAGGGGGGAGAGAGACAGAGAGCAGAGGGGAGACAGAGCGAGGGGAGAGAACGGGAGGGAGATACAGAGAGAGTGGGGGAGAGAGAGAGCGGGGGGGGAGAGAGAGCGAGGGGAGAGAACGGGGGGAGAGATAGAGAGAGTGGGGGAGAGAGAGAGCGGGGGGAGAGAGAGAGAGAGGGGGAGAGATAGAGGTAATAAGGTAATACCGGAAATCTCGATCGTTTCCCTTTAACATATAATCGCAGTGTTT
>NC_079214.1:7078574-7230458 GCF_029633865.1 Lampris incognitus | reverse complement strand
TCTCTCTCCATGTGTTTCAGAAAGCATCATTCCTACAGTAAAGCGTTTCACTTGCTGTGAAGATGTCCTACTTTTGAGTCATACAACCCCACGTGGTGGTTTAACACATATCAGCACAACCACACCCCCCCCCACCACCCCCCCCACCACCACCACACACACACACACACACACAGACACACACACATATGCATATGGACCAGGGGCTCATGCAGGATGAAGGTTTAAGTGCTTTCCTCTCTAAGCTTCATCCTGCTGCCATCTGATGGAATTGAACTACGCCACCATCTCTCCAGCTTCCTTCCTCCTGTCAATCAAACCTTCCCCACCTTCCTTCCTCCTGTCAATCAAACCTTCCCCACCTTCCTACCTCCTGTGAATCAAACCTTCTCCACCTGTCAATCAAAGCTGCACGTATAGCCCACTCCGTACGACGGGCGGAGACGCCGCCTGCATGATGGATGGAGCCACTGCTTCAACACAACAAGAAGAATCGATTACCTGAAATTATTCAAATGGACCCAGAAGGACTCAGCCAATCAGGTCTGACATACTGACAGGAGGTTTATCTGGGAACTGGTTCTGCCGGGACTGGACCTTCCCAAGCAGCGTCCCGTGATGCACCTCAGCTCGACTCGTAAACGTGGTATTTTCGCATAAGCAGATATCATGATATAGATCTGTACACACAGCCATCCATCCATCCATCCCTCCATCCCTCCCTCCATCCTTCCATCCACCCTTCCATCCATCCATCCATCCATCCATCCATCCATCCATCCATCCCTCCCTCCCTCCATCATCCCTCCATCCTTCCATCCATCCCTCCCTCCCTCCATCCATCCCTCCATCCTTCCATCCATCCATCCATCCATCCATCCATCCATCCATCCATCCATAAATCCATACATCCATCCATCCATCCATCCATCCATCCATCCCTCCATCCCTCCATCATCCCTCCATCCATCCATCCATCCATCCCTCCCTCCCTCCCTCCATCCATCCATCCATCCCTCCATCCAAGCCGCTTATCCCAACTGGTGTCGCGGGATGCTGGAGCCTATCCCAGCAGTCACTGGAGGGGGGGGGGGGGGACACCCTGGAAAGGCCGCCAGGCCATCACAAGCCCCCCCCCCCACACACACACACACACACACACACCTCAGGACAGTGTAGTACGGCCGAGTCACCTGACCTACACGTCTTTGGACTGTGGGGGGAAACCGGACCCCCGGAGGAAGCCCACACAGACACGGGGAGAACATGCAAACTCCACACAGAGGACGACCCCAAGGTTGGACTACCCCGGGGCTCGAACCCAGGACCTTCCTGCTGAGGCGACCGCGCTGACCACTGCACCACCGTGCCGCCCAAAAGGGTCCGACGCCGTCCTAACTGACACACTGACACGCGGTCCTAACTGACACACAGACACGCGGTCCTAACTGACACACTGACACGCGGTCCTAACTGACACACAGACACGCGGTCCTAACTGACACACTGACACGCGGTCCTAACTGACACACAGACACGCGGTCCTAACTGACACACAGACACGCGGTCCTAACTGACACACTGACACGCGGTCCTAACTGACACACAGACACGCGGTCCTAACTGACACGCGGTCCTAACTGACACACTGACACGCGGTCCTAACTGACACACAGACACGCGGTCCTAACTGACACACAGACACGCGGTCCTAACTGACACACTGACACGCGGTCCTAACTGACACGCGGTCCTAACTGACACACAGACACGCCGTCCTAACTGACACACAGACACGCGGTCCTAACTGACACACAGACACGCGGTCCTAACTGACACACAGACACGCCGTCCTAACTGACACACAGACACGCGGTCCTAACTGACACACAGACACGCGGTCCCTAACTGACACACAGACACGCGGTCCTAACTGACACACTGACACGCCGTCCTAACTGACACACTGACACGCGGTCCTAACTGACACACAGACACGCCGTCCTAACTGACACACAGACACGCCGTCCTAACTGACACACAGACACGCGGTCCTAACTGACACACTGACACGCCGTCCTAACTGACACACTGACACGCGGTCCTAACTGACACACAGACACACCGTCCTAACTGACACACTGACACGCGGTCCTAACTGACACACTGACACGCGGTCCTAACTGACACACAGACACGCGGTCCTAACTGACACGCGGTCCTAACTGACACACTGACACGCCGTCCTAACTGACACACTGACACGCGGTCCTAACTGACACACAGACACGCGGTCCTAACTGACACGCGGTCCTAACTGACACACTGACACGCGGTCCTAACTGACACGCGGTCCTAACTGACACACTGACACGCGGTCCTAACTGACACACAGACACGCGGTCCTAACTGACACGCGGTCCTAACTGACACACTGACACGCGGTCCTAACTGACACACTGACACGCGGTCCTAACTGACACACGGTCCTAACTGACACGCGGTCCTAACTGACACATGACACGTGGTCCTAACTGACACGCGGTCCTAACTGACACATGACACGTGGTCCTAACTGACACGCTGTCCTAACTGACACACAGACACGCGGTCCTAACTGACACGCGGTCCTAACTGACACATGACACGTGGTCCTAACTGACACGCCGTGCTAACTGACACACAGACACGCGGTCCTAACTGACACGCGGTCCTAACTGACACACAGACACGCGGTCCTAACTGACACGCGGTCCTAACTGACACATGACACGTGGTCCTAACTGACACGCCGTGCTAACTGACACACAGACACGCGGTCCTAACTGACACACAGACACGCGGTCCTAACTGACACGCTGACACGCCGTCCTAACTGACACACTGACACGCCGTCCTAACTGACACACTGACACGCCGTCCTAACTGACACACTGACACGCCGTCCTAACTGACACACTGACACGCCGTCCTAACTAACACACCGTCCTAACTGACACACTGACACGCCGTCCTAACTAACACGCCGTCCTAACTGACACGCCGTCCTAACTGACACGCCGTCCTAACTGACACACTGACACGCCGTCCTAACTGACACGCCGTCCTAACTGACACACTGACACGCCGTCCTAACTGACACACCGTCCTAACTGACACACAGACACGCCGTCCTAACTGACACACTGACACGCGGTCCTAACTGACACGCCGTCCTAACTGACACACCGTCCTAACTGACACACCGTCCTAACTGACACACTGACACGCCGTCCTAACTGACACACTGACACGCCGTGCTAACTGACACACTGACACGCCGTGCTAACTGACACACTGACACACCGTCCTAACTGACACACCGTCCTAACTGACACACTGACACGCCGTCCTAACTGACACACCGTCCTAACTGACACGCCGTGCTAACTGACACACTGACACACCGTCCTAACTGACACACTGACACGCCGTCCTAACTGACACACCGTCCTAACTGACACGCCGTCCTAACTGACACACAGACACGCCGTCCTAACTAACACGCCGTCCTAACTGACACACTGACACGCCGTCCTAACTGACACGCCGTCCTAACTGACACACTGACACGCCGTCCTAACTAACACGCCGTCCTAACTGACACACTGACACGCCGTCCTAACTGACACACTGACACGCCGTCCTAACTAACACGCCGTCCTAACTGACACACTGACACGCCGTCCTAACTGACACACTAACACGCCGTCCTAACTGACACACTGACACGCCGTCCTAACTGACACACTGACACGCCGTCCTAACTGACACGCCGTCCTAACTGACACACTGACACGCCGTCCTAACTGACACACTGACACGCCGTCCTAACTGACACACCGTCCTAACTGACACACTGACACACCGTCCTAACTGACACACTGACACGCCGTCCTAACTGACACGCCGTCCTAACTGACACGCCGTCCTAACTGACACACTAACACGCCGTCCTAACTGACACGCCGTCCTAACTGACACACTGACACGCCGTCCTAACTGACACACTGACACGCCGTCCTAACTGACACGCCGTCCTAACTGACACACTGACACGCCGTCCTAACTGACACACTGACACGCCGTCCTAACTGACACACCGTCCTAACTGACACACAGACACGCGGTCCTAACTGACACACTAACACGCCGTCCTAACTGACACGCCGTCCTAACTGACACGCTGACACACCGTCCTAACTGACACACTAACACGCCGTCCTAACTGACACGCCGTCCTAACTGACACACAGACACGCGGTCCTAACTGACACACAGACACGCCGTCCTAACTGACACACTAACACGCGGTCCTAACTGACACACAGACACGCGGTCCTAACTGACACACTGACACGCCGTCCTAACTGACACACAGACACGCCGTCCTAACTGACACACTAACACGCCGTCCTAACTGACACACTAACACGCCGTCCTAACTGACACACTAACACGCCGTCCTAACTGACACACAGACACGCCGTCCTAACTGACACACTAACACGCGGTCCTAACTGACACACTGACACGCCGTCCTAACTGACACACTAACACGCCGTCCTAACTGACACACTAACACGCCGTCCTAACTGACACACTAACACGCCGTCCTAACTGACACACTAACACGCCGTCCTAACTGACACACTAACACGCCGTCCTAACTGACACACTGACACACCGTCCTAACTGACACACTGACACGCCGTCCTAACTGACACACTGACACACCGTCCTAACTGACACACTGACACGCCGTCCTAACTGACACGCCGTCCTAACTGACACACTAACACGCCGTCCTAACTGACACACAGACACGCCGTCCTAACTGACACACTGACACGCCGTCCTAACTGACACACCGTCCTAACTGACACACTGACACACCGTCCTAACTGACACACTGACACACCGTCCTAACTGACACACTGACACACCGTCCTAACTGACACACAGACACACCGTCCTAACTGACACACTGACACGCCGTCCTAACTGACACACTGACACACCGTCCTAACTGACACACTGACACACCGTCCTAACTGACACACTGACACACCGTCCTAACTGACACACTGACACGCCGTCCTAACTGACACGCCGTCCTAACTGACACACTGACACACCGTCCTAACTGACACACCGTCCTAACTGACACACTGACACGCCGTCCTAACTAACACGCCGTCCTAACTGACACACAGACACGCCGTCCTAACTGACACGCCGTCCTAACTGACACACTGACACGCCGTCCTAACTGACACACCGTCCTAACTGACACACAGACACGCCGTCCTAACTGACACACAGACACGCCGTCCTAACTGACACACCGTCCTAACTGACACACTGACACGCCGTCCTAACTGACACACTGACACGCCGTGCTAACTGACACACAGACACGCCGTCCTAACTGACACGCCGTCCTAACTGACACACTGACACACCGTCCTAACTGACACACCGTCCTAACTGACACACTGACACACCGTCCTAACTGACACACCGTCCTAACTGACACACTGACACGCCGTCCTAACTGACACACTGACACGCCGTCCTAACTGACACACTGACACACCGTCCTAACTGACACACTGACACACCGTCCTAACTGACACACCGTCCTAACTGACACACTGACACACCGTCCTAACTGACACACAGACACGCCGTCCTAACTGACACACTGACACACCGTCCTAACTGACACGCCGTCCTAACTGACACACTGACACGCCGTCCTAACTGACACACTGACACGCCGTGCTAACTGACACACAGACACGCCGTGCTAACTGACACACTGACACACCGTCCTAACTGACACACTGACACACCGTCCTAACTGACACACTGACACGCCGTCCTAACTGACACACTGACACACCGTCCTAACTGACACACTGACACACCGTCCTAACTGACACGCCGTCCTAACTAACACGCCGTCCTAACTGACACACAGACACGCCGTCCTAACTGACACACTGACACGCCGTCCTAACTGACACACCGTCCTAACTGACACACTGACACACCGTCCTAACTGACACACTGACACACCGTCCTAACTGACACACTGACACACCGTCCTAACTGACACACTGACACACCGTCCTAACTGACACACTGACACACCGTCCTAACTGACACACCGTCCTAACTGACACACTGACACGCCGTCCTAACTGACACGCCGTCCTAACTGACACACTGACACGCCGTCCTAACTGACACACCGTCCTAACTGACACACTGACACGCCGTCCTAACTGACACACAGACACGCCGTCCTAACTGACACACCGTCCTAACTGACACACTGACACGCCGTCCTAACTGACACACTGACACGCCGTGCTAACTGACACACAGACACGCCGTCCTAACTGACACACAGACACACCGTCCTAACTGACACACTGACACGCCGTCCTAACTGACACACAGACACGCCGTCCTAACTGACACACAGACACGCCGTCCTAACTGACACACTGACACGCCGTCCTAACTGACACACAGACACGCCGTCCTAACTGACACACAGACACACCGTCCTAACTGACACGCCGTCCTAACTGACACACTGACACACCGTCCTAACTGACACACCGTCCTAACTGACACACAGACACGCCGTCCTAACTGACACGCCGTCCTAACTGACACACTGACACGCCATCCTAACTGACACACTGACACGCGGTCCTAACTGACACACTGACACGCCGTCCTAACTGACACACAGACACGCGGTCCTAACTGACACACAGACACGCCGTCCTAACTGACACGCCGTCCTAACTGACACACTGACACGCCGTCCTAACTGACACACTGACACGCGGTCCTAACTGACACACTGACACACCGTCCTAACTGACACACTGACACACCGTCCTAACTGACACACCGTCCTAACTGACACACAGACACACCGTCCTAACTGACACACTGACACACCGTCCTAACTGACACACTGACACGCGGTCCTAACTGACACACTGACACACCGTCCTAACTGACACACTGACACACCGTCCTAACTGACACACTGACACACCGTCCTAACTGACACACTGACACACCGTCCTAACTGACACACTGACACACCGTCCTAACTGACACACTGACACACCGTCCTAACTGACACACTGACACACCGTCCTAACTGACACACTGACACGCCGTCCTAACTGACACACTGACACACAGACACACCGTCCTAACTGACACACAGACACGCCGTCCTAACTGACACACTGACACACCGTCCTAACTGACACACTGACACGCCGTCCTAACTGACACACTGACACACCGTCCTAACTGACACACTGACACACCGTCCTAACTGACACACTGACACACCGTCCTAACTGACACACTGACACGCCGTCCTAACTGACACACTGACACACAGACACACCGTCCTAACTGACACACAGACACGCCGTCCTAACTGACACACTGACACACCGTCCTAACTGACACACTGACACGCCGTCCTAACTGACACACTGACACACCGTCCTAACTGACACACAGACACGCGGTCCTAACTGACACACTGACACGCCGTCCTAACTGACACACAGACACGCGGTCCTAACTGACACACAGACACGCGGTCCTAACTGACACACAGACACGCGGTCCTAACTGACACACTGACACGCCGTCCTAACTGACACACAGACACGCGGTCCTAACTGACACACAGACACACCGTCCTAACTGACACACTGACACGCGGTCCTAACTGACACACAGACACACCGTCCTAACTGACACACAGACACACCGTCCTAACTGACACACTGACACGCCGTCCTAACTGACACACAGACACACCATCCTAACTGACACACTGACACACCGTCCTAACTGACACACAGACACGCGGTCCTAACTGACACACAGACACGCGGTCCTAACTGACACACAGACACGCGGTCCTAACTGACACACAGACACGCCGTCCTAACTGACACACTGACACGCCGTCCTAACTGACACACAGACACGCCGTCCTAACTGACACACTGACACGCCGTCCTAACTGACACACTGACACGCCGTCCTAACTGACACACAGACACGCGGTCCTAACTGACACACAGACACGCCGTCCTAACTGACACACAGACACGCCGTCCTAACTGACACACTGACACGCCATCCTAACTGACACACTGACACGCCGTCCTAACTGACACACCGTCCTAACTGACACACTGACACACCGTGCTAACTGACACACAGACACACCGTCCTAACTGACACACTGACACACCGTCCTAACTGACACACTGACACACCGTCCTAACTGACACACAGACACGCCGTCCTAACTGACACACTGACACACCGTCCTAACTGACACACAGACACGCCGTCCTAACTGACACACAGACACACCGTCCTAACTGACACACAGACACGCCGTCCTAACTGACACACTGACACACAGACACACCGTCCTAACTGACACACTGACACACCGTGCTAACTGACACACAGACACGCCGTCCTAACTGACACACTGACACACTGACACGCCGTCCTAACTGACACACCGTCCTAACTGACACACTGACACACCGTGCTAACTGACACACAGACACACCGTCCTAACTGACACACTGACACACCGTGCTAACTGACACACAGACACGCCGTCCTAACTGACACACTGACACGCCGTCCTAACTGACACACAGACACACCGTCCTAACTGACACACCGTCCTAACTGACACACTGACACACTGACACGCCATCCTAACTGACACACCGTCCTAACTGACACACTGACACGCCGTCCTAACTGACACACCGTCCTAACTGACACACTGACACACCGTGCTAACTGACACACTGACACACCGTCCTAACTGACACACTGACACACCGTCCTAACTGACACACAGACACACCGTCCTAACTGACACGCCGTCCTAACTGACACGCCGTCCTAACTGACACACTGACACACCGTCCTAACTGACACACTGACACACCGTCCTAACTGACACACTGACACACCGTCCTAACTGACACGCCGTCCTAACTGACACACTGACACACCGTCCTAACTGACACACTGACACACCGTCCTAACTGACACGCCGTCCTAACTGACACACTGACACGCCGTCCTAACTGACACACAGACACGCCGTCCTAACTGACACACAGACACGCCGTGCTAACTGACACACTGACACACCGTCCTAACTGACACACTGACACACCGTCCTAACTGACACACAGACACACCGTCCTAACTGACACGCCGTCCTAACTGACACGCCGTCCTAACTGACACACTGACACACCGTCCTAACTGACACACCGTCCTAACTGACACGCCGTCCTAACTGACACACTGACACACCGTCCTAACTGACACACTGACACGCCGTCCTAACTGACACACTGACACACCGTCCTAACTGACACACTGACACGCGGTCCTAACTGACACACAGACACACCGTCCTAACTGACACACAGACACGCGGTCCTAACTGACACACTGACACGCCGTCCTAACTGACACACTGACACACCGTCCTAACCGACACACTGACACGCGGTCCTAACTGACACACAGACACACCGTCCTAACTGACACACAGACACGCGGTCCTAACTGACACACTGACACGCCGTCCTAACTGACACACAGACACGCGGTCCTAACTGACACACAGACACGCGGTCCTAACTGACACGCTGACACGCCGTCCTAACTGACACACAGACACGCGGTCCTAACTGACACACTGACACACCGTCCTAACTGACACACAGACACACCGTCCTAACTGACACACTGACACGCCGTCCTAACTGACACACTGACACGCCGTCCTAACTGACACACAGACACGCCGTCCTAACTGACACACTGACACGCCGTCCTAACTGACACACCGTCCTAACTGACACACCGTCCTAACTGACACACAGACACGCCGTCCTAACTGACACACAGACACGCCGTCCTAACTGACACGCTGTCCTAACTGACACACAGACACGCCGTCCTAACTGACACACTGACACACCGTCCTAACTGACACACAGACACGCCGTCCTAACTGACACACTGACACGCGGTCCTAACTGACACACAGACACACCGTCCTAACTGACACACAGACACACCGTCCTAACTGACACACAGACACACCGTCCTAACTGACACACAGACACGCCGTCCTAACTGACACACTGACACGCGGTCCTAACTGACACACTGACACGCGGTCCTAACTGACACACTGACACGCCGTCCTAACTGACACACTGACACACCGTCCTAACTGACACACAGACACACCGTCCTAACTGACACACAGACACACCGTCCTAACTGACACACTGACACACCGTCCTAACTGACACACAGACACACCGTCCTAACTGACACACAGACACGCCGTCCTAACTGACACACTGACACGCTGTCCTAACTGACACACAGACACGCCGTCCTAACTGACACACTGACACGCCGTCCTAACTGACACGCTGTCCTAACTGACACACTGACACACCGTCCTAACTGACACGCTGTCCTAACTGACACACAGACACGCCGTCCTAACTGACACACAGACACGCCGTCCTAACTGACACACAGACACGCCGTCCTAACTGACACACAGACACGCCGTCCTAACTGACACACTGACACGCCGTCCTAACTGACACGCTGTCCTAACTGACACACAGACACGCTGTCCTAACTGACACACTGACACGCCGTCCTAACTGACACACTGACACACCGTCCTAACTGACACACCGTCCTAACTGACACACAGACACGCCGTCCTAACTGACACACAGACACACCGTCCTAACTGACACACAGACACGCCGTCCTAACTGACACACTGACACACCGTCCTAACTGACACACAGACACGCCGTCCTAACTGACACACTGACACGCCGTCCTAACTGACACACTGACACGCTGTCCTAACTGACACACAGACACGCTGTCCTAACTGACACACTGACACGCCGTCCTAACTGACACGCGGTCCTAACTGACACACAGACACACCGTCCTAACTGACACACTGACACGCCGTCCTAACTGACACACAGACACGCCGTCCTAACTGACACACTGACACGCCGTCCTAACTGACACGCGGTCCTAACTGACACACTGACACACCGTCCTAACTGACACACAGACACGCCGTCCTAACTGACACACTGACACGCCATCCTAACTGACACGCCGCCCTAACTGACACGCGGTCCTAACTGACACACCGTCCTAACTGACACGCGGTCCTAACTGACACACCGTCCTAACTGACACACTGACACGCCGTCCTAACTGACACACTGACACACCGTCCTAACTGACACGCCGCCGTAACTGACACACTGACACGCGGTCCTAACTGACACACTGACACACCGTCCTAACTGACACACTGACACACCGTCCTAACTGACACGCCGCCCTAACTGACACACTGACACACCGTCCTAACTGACACACTGACACACCGTCCTAACTGACACGCCGTCCTAACTGACACACTGACACACCGTCCTAACTGACACACAGACACGCCGTCCTAACTGACACACAGACACGCCGTCCTAACTGACACACTGACACACCGTCCTAACTGACACACAGACACGCCGTCCTAACTGACACACAGACACGCCGTCCTAACTGACACACTGACACGCCGTCCTAACTGACACACAGACACACCGTCCTAACTGACACACTAACACGCCGTCCTAACTGACACACAGACACGCCGTCCTAACTGACACACTGACACGCTGTCCTAACTGACACACTGACACGCCGTCCTAACTGACACACAGACACGCTGTCCTAACTGACACACAGACACGCCGTCCTAACTGACACACTGACACACAGACACGCGGTCCTAACTGACACACAGACACACCGTCCTAACTGACACACTGACACGCCGCCCTAACTGACACACTGACACGCCGTCCTAACTGACACACTGACACGCCGCCCTAACTGACACACTGACACACCGTCCTAACTGACACACAGACACACCGTCCTAACTGACACACTGACACGCCGCCCTAACTGACACACTGACACGCCGTCCTAACTGACACACTGACACGCCGTCCTAACTGACACACTGACACGCCGTCCTAACTGACACACTGACACGCCGTCCTAACTGACACACTGACACGCCGTCCTAACTGACACACTGACACGCCGTCCTAACTGACACACAGACACGCCGTCCTAACTGACACACTGACACGCGGTCCTAACTGACACACAGACACGCGGTCCTAACTGACACACTGACACGCCGCCCTAACTGACACACTGACACGCCGTCCTAACTGACACACAGACACGCCGTCCTAACTGACACACTGACACGCCGTCCTAACTGACACACAGACACGCCGCCCTAACTGACACGCCGCCCTAACTGACACACTGACACGCCGTCCTAACTGACACACAGACACGCCGTCCTAACTGACACACTGACACGCCGTCCTAACTGACACACTGACACGCCGTCCTAACTGACACACAGACACACCGTCCTAACTGACACACAGACACACCGTCCTAACTGACACACTGACACACCGTCCTAACTGACACACTGACACGCCGTCCTAACTGACACACTGACACGCCGTCCTAACTGACACACTGACACACCGTCCTAACTGACACACAGACACGCGGTCCTAACTGACACACAGACACGCCGTCCTAACTGACACACAGACACGCGGTCCTAACTGACACACTGACACGCCGTCCTAACTGACACACTGACACGCCGTCCTAACTGACACACTGACACGCCGTCCTAACTGACACACTGACACGCCGTCCTAACTGACACACAGACACGCGGTCCTAACTGACACACAGACACGCCGTCCTAACTGACACACAGACACGCGGTCCTAACTGACACACTGACACGCCGTCCTAACTGACACACAGACACGCGGTCCTAACTGACACACAGACACGCCGTCCTAACTGACACACAGACACGCCGTCCTAACTGACACACAGACACGCGGTCCTAACTGACACACTGACACGCCGTCCTAACTGACACACTGACACGCCGTCCTAACTGACACACAGACACGCGGTCCTAACTGACACACAGACACGCCGTCCTAACTGACACACAGACACACCGTCCTAACTGACACACTGACACACCGTCCTAACTGACACACAGACACACCGTCCTAACTGACACACTGACACACCGTCCTAACTGACACACTGACACACCGTCCTAACTGACACACTGACACACCGTCCTAACTGACACACAGACACGCCGTCCTAACTGACACACTGACACACCGTCCTAACTGACACACTGACACACCGCCCTAACTGACACACTGACACGCGGTCCTAACTGACACACAGACACGCCGCCCTAACTGACACACAGACACGCCGCCCTAACTGACACACAGACACGCCGTCCTAACTGACACACTGACACACAGACACGCGGTCCTAACTGACACACAGACACACCGTCCTAACTGACACACTGACACGCCGTCCTAACTGACACACAGACACGCGGTCCTAACTGACACACAGACACACCGTCCTAACTGACACACAGACACGCCGTCCTAACTGACACACAGACACGCCGTCCTAACTGACACACTGACACGCCGTCCTAACTGACACACAGACACGCCGCCCTAACTGACACGCCGCCCTAACTGACACACTGACACGCCGTCCTAACTGACACACTGACACGCCGTCCTAACTGACACACTGACACGCCGTCCTAACTGACACACTGACACGCCGTCCTAACTGACACACTGACACGCCGTCCTAACTGACACACTGACACGCCGTCCTAACTGACACACTGACACGCGGTCCTAACTGACACACAGACACGCGGTCCTAACTGACACACTGACACGCCGCCCTAACTGACACACTGACACGCCGTCCTAACTGACACACAGACACGCCGTCCTAACTGACACACTGACACGCCGTCCTAACTGACACACAGACACGCCGCCCTAACTGACACGCCGCCCTAACTGACACACTGACACGCCGTCCTAACTGACACACAGACACACCGTCCTAACTGACACACAGACACGCCGTCCTAACTGACACACTGACACGCCGTCCTAACTGACACACAGACACACCGTCCTAACTGACACACAGACACACCGTCCTAACTGACACACTGACACACCGTCCTAACTGACACACTGACACGCCGTCCTAACTGACACACAGACACACCGTCCTAACTGACACACAGACACGCCGTCCTAACTGACACACTGACACGCCGTCCTAACTGACACACTGACACGCCGTCCTAACTGACACACTGACACGCCGTCCTAACTGACACACTGACACACCGTCCTAACTGACACACTGACACGCCGTCCTAACTGACACACAGACACGCGGTCCTAACTGACACACAGACACGCCGTCCTAACTGACACACAGACACGCGGTCCTAACTGACACACTGACACGCCGTCCTAACTGACACACTGACACGCCGTCCTAACTGACACACTGACACGCCGTCCTAACTGACACACTGACACGCCGTCCTAACTGACACACAGACACGCGGTCCTAACTGACACACAGACACGCCGTCCTAACTGACACACAGACACGCGGTCCTAACTGACACACTGACACGCCGTCCTAACTGACACACAGACACGCGGTCCTAACTGACACACAGACACGCCGTCCTAACTGACACACAGACACGCCGTCCTAACTGACACACAGACACGCGGTCCTAACTGACACACTGACACGCCGTCCTAACTGACACACTGACACGCCGTCCTAACTGACACACAGACACGCGGTCCTAACTGACACACAGACACGCCGTCCTAACTGACACACAGACACACCGTCCTAACTGACACACTGACACACCGTCCTAACTGACACACAGACACACCGTCCTAACTGACACACTGACACACCGTCCTAACTGACACACTGACACACCGTCCTAACTGACACACAGACACGCCGTCCTAACTGACACACTGACACACCGTCCTAACTGACACACTGACACACCGCCCTAACTGACACACTGACACGCGGTCCTAACTGACACACAGACACGCCGCCCTAACTGACACACAGACACGCCGCCCTAACTGACACACAGACACGCCGCCCTAACTGACACACTGACACGCGGTCCTAACTGACACACTGACACGCCGTCCTAACTGACACACAGACACGCCGCCCTAACTGACACACAGACACACCGTCCTAACTGACACACAGACACGCCGCCCTAACTGACACACAGACACGCCGCCCTAACTGACACACAGACACGCCGCCCTAACTGACACACTGACACGCGGTCCTAACTGACACACTGACACGCCGCCCTAACTGACACACAGACACACCGTCCTAACTGACACACTGACACGCGGTCCTAACTGACACACTGACACACCGTCCTAACTGACACACAGACACGCGGTCCTAACTGACACACAGACACGCCGCCCTAACTGACACACAGACACGCCGCCCTAACTGACACACAGACACGCGGTCCTAACTGACACACAGACACGCGGTCCTAACTGACACACCGTCCTAACTGACACACTGACACGCCGTCCTAACTGACACACAGACACGCGGTCCTAACTGACACACAGACACGCCGCCCTAACTGACACACAGACACGCCGTCCTAACTGACACACTGACACGCCGTCCTAACTGACACACCGCCGTAACTGACACGCCGCCCTTGCACCAAGAAGAAACCTCACGAGTAAATAAAAAAGCAGAGAAGGCGGGATCGTCTATATTCAAAAATGAAGTTTACTTCAGGATGATATTTGAGGTTTTGACACAACGATGCATCTCCGTGGCGCCAGGCGGCGCCACTGCGGGACAAGGAGAAAGAAGCAGTCCGACACGTGCTTCCGGGTGGCGGGGGGGGGGGACCCACTGCGACTGTACACACAGGCCCATTATTCACACCGACAAACAAAACAAGTGAATAACAGTAACCCTGGGCAACCCTCCGCCCTCCTTCTCCTACGGCCCCCTGTGACTCCTCCTGGTTCCTACGTGTCCAACATGAAAAAGCGGAAGTCCGCCCAGGTTCTCGTCCTGTCCATCCCGGTCATCTGCGAAAGTTTTGTGATGACCCCGGTGGAGTTGCAGACAGGCAGCACACATCGGGACCAGGACAGGCTAAACCCGCTAACTGGTTCTCAGTGATCATCTGGTTCTGAATCCATTCCCGCAGGGGAACCCCAGTACTGCTGCCGCGCTGCTCTGCCGCGCCCGCGTCATCCTGCTTCCCCATCTGGCACAAAGATGCTGCGGACACAAACGTCTGAATGCGCCCCATCAGCCGGCAGAACAGAGAGACCAGCAGCAGCATCAGTGTTTACGGTCCTCCAGGACTGGACTGAGAGCCACTGCTCTATGGGACAGTTATCATCAACTACATTCCTAACCAACCAATCCATTACATGACGCCAAAGGGGGGAGCAGCCATGTAAACCATTTAAAAATAAATTGTCATCGCTCGTCGATCTAATAGAAAATAGTCGTAGCTCTGCTGGACGCCGTTCCACCGGTCCGAGTCCCAGTTGGTCTGTCAGCTCCGCGTCACACTTTCTTCCGTGCGGTAAAAGCCGCCGCGGGTCCGGCGAGCAGGCGGTCCCGCTCGCGCACCTCCTCCTGCAGCTTGGCCTCCGTCACCCGCAGCTGGCGGATGGTCGCCTTCATCTCCTTCATCTTCACCTCCATCAAGGCGATGATGTCCCGCTGCTCGTTGAGCTTCCTCAGCAGCTCGGCGGACGTGGTGCCGGTGGTCAGAGAGTACGAGTGGTCCAGCGGGCTGCTGATGACGCTGAGGTACTGCACCGTCTGGGGCTCGGACGTCGGGTGCCCCGGCTGGTCGGCGGACCCGGTCGCGGCGCCGTAGTAGGTCCGATCCGCCGGGTTGGCGGGTACGATGTACTCCCCGTTCTGGTCGATCTGGACCACGGTGAGGTTGGCTGCGGCGGACGCGCCTCCCTCCACGGCCTCCCCCGCGGCGGAGACCACGTTGGCGAAGACGATGCCAGTGGGCACCGCGGCGGCGGCGGTTGCGGCACCGGCGGGAGGCGGCGGAACCGCCGAGACCTTCCTCCCCCGGCCCCGGCCCCTCCGGTTCTTTCGCTCGTTGACTCCCCGCAGGGGGAAGAGGGTCGGAACTCTAACGTTGTACGTTTTCCGCCCTCCGGTGAAATGCACGCTGCAGACTCGGTGTCCGGTGGTGGGCTGGAAGGTGCTGAAGCAGCCGGACACCCCGGCCCGGGAGATGTTCTTTAGCCAGATCTCCCTCTGCGCGGGGTCCTTCGGAAAGGTGTAGAACCGCAGCTCTCGGTCCCGGTGCGAGTTGTTGTAGCAGCCGGGGACACAGCAGGTGAACCCGGGCATGTTTACTTCCACCGACGGCGCACCGACTCCCTTATTTCCGCCAACTTTGGGCTATTTTATTAATGTTTCGTTCTCCTCCGCGTTGTTATCAAGCTCCGCGGCCTGCGAGCGGAACTACACGTCCCACAATGCTAACAACTTCCTGTTATCTTTCGCACGGCTAAGCTGGGCCGCTGAGAGTAAAAACGCTACGCGGGAGGATGCCTCCGCCTTTACTCCGCGCGAAACACGCACCGACGGGGGGGTTCTGTTGCCGAGTTAACGGTTGGTTCCGTTTTATTTTGGCTGCTGGGCGCCAATTTTTTTTTTGTGGCGGTTTTCTCGGCCGCTATTGAGTCGGGCGGCCGTCTCAATCAGAACTACACCTCCCACAATCTTGCTCGGCGCCTTCGAGTTAGAACCGCACTTCCGGTAGCGCTTCTTTTTGCACTACACTAGCGCCCGCCCCCTCTTCCGGCCGCGCTCTGGCGCTTTCGGGTCTGTACGGAATCGCAGACAACGCTGGAAACCAGCATGTGTTCGGCTACTTGAGCAGTCTAGTATTTAGGCCGTTGAAAGGACGAGCCGAGAAACGGGTGTTTGGAGGCGCGACTAGTAACGGGCACTTGTGTAACGTTTACCGACGCTGCGGGGGGGAAAAGGCTTCCGCTTTAGCAGCTTCACCTTCACAATAAAACTGCGACTCTGAGCGAGACAACACTGAAGAAGCTGCGGGCGAGAAGAAACCTCAGGGCGTGTTATGGTATATTGTCCGAAATACGAGTCGGGAAAGAAGGCGTCTGACTCAAAATGTCAGGAAAATGAAAAAAAAATACCGGTTGATTTAGTGGATATTCCGCAGAAGAGTTCTGCTGATTTTTTTTTTTAATAAAATCTTGTTTCAGTTTCGTAGAGTAACTCATTTCATGGAGATTTGAGGGTTTTTTTTGTTGTTGAGGGAATCGCGTAAATAATAGACGTTGTGATACGCACTCCCTACCAGCTGGTGGCGGTGATGCGCCAATTCGTTGTTCGCCGACCGCCAATGAACACCAAGTAGAGGAAGAAGAAAAGTTGGTGAAAGGAGAAGCACGGCAAATACAGAAGCGCCGAGGAGCGTGCGTCACGCGTGTCCAACAAATCAGCGGATTCCTTTCATTTAAACTGGAGCGCGCTCGGCCAATGGGAGGAGGAGACTAAAAGGAGACCGTGCGGTACACACTGATACAAACCACGCGTTGCGAGCGTGGCGCCGTGACGCTTTGTGGGACGTGGAGGACGCGGTTCCGCCGTGTGGTGGCCAGGCCAGCTTGGTAATAAAACATGAGATTAAGCCCCTGAGTCGCTCCTGTCGTCGTTCTTTTATTATTATCTTTTAATCTGGAAACGTTAACAAACACCAAAATACAGCAGGCATGTACTTGGGCTTTTTCCATTTTTCTTTTAAACAAACACCCCCAACCACCCACCTAAACGGGGAATGCACCCGCCTAGAGAGGCAGAAGAAGAAAATAAGATAAGGACACAAACATACTAATAATAACACATACATTCACATGTGAAAGAGGTCACGTTTAGCCATGTTCAACCTCACTGTGTACATACATATTGTAACGTGCGTGGACAAGAAGACACGCTGGCCACTGGCAGGCGGGTCTGACCCTTTAGTCGAGCGGTTAGCGATGCCTCCTGCGGTGCGGGCGACACGGGTTCGCGTCCCGGCCGCGGCAGTTCCAGTGGTTGCGTTGTCCCCCCCCGAATTCGCTACAATGTATTCACCGTTGCAGTCACCCATGCCTGCATGATCAGGCCAAGGCAGAAACAATTTAAATACAATATTGTGGAGTTAGAAAACAACGAGACGTGAGAGTAGACGTAGTCGAGGTAGTTTACTAGCTCCAACTTTGCATGTCATACGTTCGACAACGACACTGAACTGTGTACCGGAAGCGGAAGTGCACTATCTGACCCCTCACCTCTTCCCTTAAAGGCACACTGTCCTCTTAGGTGAATGTCTCTAGTTATATAGATGTGGGTCACCACAATATCCACAACATGTAAACCCCTAGCACATAGAACCCCTAGTGACTGGTGGTCTTGTCTTTCCTAGGGAGTTTAATTCAGCGTTTGCAAACGGGCTCACCCCACAGGGTGGGAGGAAAGGGGAGAGCCCCGAACAGGAGGACTACAAAGTTTTTATGGAGATACAAGGATGAGCCTTGTCTAAACTGCCCTAACCGATTCCAGCCAGCAGCGACCCTGACATCTGCAGAGGGGTGAGTTGACATCTGCAGAGGGGTGAGTTGACATCTGCAGAGGGGTGAGTTGTACACAAAACACGAGTAGTAGACAAGATATGTGAGCAGTACATGATGACTATGTGGGAACACGTTCTGTACGTTTCTACTACATTTCCCCCCTGTGAGCATATCATGCTCACAAAATATATACAGCATAAAATGAAGCAGGCAAAAAAAATATTTCAGTCACACTCAGACCCCAGGCCCGAACCTCAGACCAGAAGGTCCTTCTGGCTGGGAGAGAGTGAGCGCAGAAGACCACGTCACAAACACGCTCTCGACCACTGGTCAGGCCACGCAGTCTTCGTGCAAGGCCACTGAGGTACGTGATCTCAGATGGTCGGTGTTGCTGAGGGGGTTAGGATAGGGTACAAGTGCTCTCGATGTAAGCAAAGAGAAGCAAAAAGAACAACACAACAACATGATTTGAGTAAGAATCCTAACCAAACCGTGGATAATGTGTCACAACAAGTAAGGTGGAGATGATCAAACTGCGGTTGTTTCTTCATAAACACTCATCCTCATTATGACAGGGCGCAATCCAGTCTGGAGCCGGGGAAAGGTCAGGAAAATCAGCACACTGACCATCAGCGTTGACAGGAAGTTGAACAAACTGAAAGACGGAGCGGGTGCGTAGAAGGGGAATCAGGCGACAGCCTATCAGGGCAAATAGTACCGACCCAATAAACAGTCCCATGCCCAATTTAACAAAATACGGCTCCCCACTTTTCAAACATGCTGTCAAACCAACCCCACATGCCGTGACCCTCATTCTCTTTTCACTTCCACCCGGGGTGACCATAATGTCGTCATCGCCTCGGCGAATGAACCGGTAGTTGCGTTGTTGGGGATGAACCAGTAGCACGCGTCGCCAAACATCACGCATACACCACCTTTTCCCGCCAGTACATGTCCAGTGCCATGCAAATTTGCCAGGCCGCTTGTGAGGCGGCGCGGACCTGCTCGCCCGGTGCGGCGAGGCGGCGGCGCTGCTGTAGTTGACAAAACGCTGAACAAAGTGACTGAAACATAAAATACACAAAACCGCTTGAGAAAAACGATTCCCATTTGAAAAGCAGCGAGCTTGCAGCACACCAGTGTCCAGCTGGCGGCCAGCCCGGATGCATCTTGAGAGGGGAGGGAGGTGTGCTGCACCATGCATGCTCCATAATCCAGGCAAGAGAACCACAAAGCTGAGTCAGTTCATCTGGACACAACGTTCGCTGGGGGAGAAACGTTTCATCACTCATCTCAGTGACCTCTTCAGTCTCAGCTGACTGCAGGTACCCCCACCCTTATACACAATACAGTGACTGCAGGTGTCCCCACCCTTATAAACAATACAGTGACTGCAGGTACCCCACCCTTATACACAATACAGTGGCATAACGACCCAAACCAACGACCGGTTTCATATGCAAATTGCCATGCCCATTAACTAGAGTTACAATGGCCATGTGTACTGTTCACAGAGGGTCCGGGAATGGTTGCAATCACAGCATTGTAAGATGGCGACAGATGTACTTTTAGCCCGCGTTCCTCCCTATCAATTATGTGCACATCCTCGTCCTTGAAAGAGTGGCCAGTGGCCTGTCGATGGGTGTAGACTGTGGAGTCCTGGCCTGACGAGTTAGCTCTCCTATGTGTTGCCGTCGCCATCTTACAATGCTGTGATTGCAAACATTCCCCAGTCGTCCGTGAACAGTACACATGGCCACTGTGACTCTAGTTAATGGTCCCAAGTCAGGTCAACATTTGCTGCTACCATTATGACAGTAGATGGTACTATCTACATCTGCTCGTACTGCCTTGTACATTTGCCTCTTTAGGCACGGTAAAACTAACGTGAAGGTTGCCTCGTATCACCGCGCTTATTCACAGTACACACAGAACAAGTGCTGCTGCAGAGTGAGCCTGGAGTGAGCCTGGAGTGAGTCTGGGGTGAGCCTGGAGTGAGCCTGGAGTGAGTCTGGAGTGAGCCTGGAGTGAGTCTGGAGTGAGCCTGGAATGAGCCCGGAGTGAGCCCGGAATGAGCCCGGAGTGAGCCCGGAGTGAGTCCGGAGTGAGTCCGGAGTGAGCCTGGAGTGAACCCGGAGTGAGTCTGGAGTGAGTCTGGAGTGAGCCTGGAGTGAGTCTGGAGTGAGCCTGGAGTGAGCCTGGAGTGAGCCTGGAGTGAGTCTGGAGTGAGCCTGGAGTGAGTCTGGAGTGAACCTGGAGTGAACCCGGAGTGAGCCTGGAGTGAGCCTGGAGTGAGCCTGGAGTGAGCCTGTAGTGAGCCCGGAGTGAGCCCGGAGTGAGCCTGTAGTGAGCCCGGAGTGAGCCTGGAGTGAGTCTGGAGTGAGCCTGGAGTGAACCTGGAGTGGGGTGATGTGGCTGATAGCAGCAGTAAAACACAGTGGAACAGTTTCATGGCAGCAACACGTGGATCCTGTTTGTATTTTGTGCAGGTCTTTTTAATGGATCCTGATGCAGTTTTGTCCTTTACACCTTTGGCACATGTCACATTTTATTTTATATATACACAGGCGTGTGATGGTCCGCGTAAAATCTGACTAATAGTTTAACTACGCCGCTCATGCTAGAAGTGGCATTAGCAACCAGCATGACCAAACTTTGCACTGCCCTGTGAGCATGCAATGCCTCATGAACTTGTTCTTGAATGTTTGAACTGGATTCAATCTCGAGTCCTCCATCAGTAGACTTTCTTTTTTTAAACAATGCAAATCAGTGTGACTCGCAACGTCCACTCATCATCACGGGTTTTTTACTGACCGGGCTTTACTGACCGGCTTGCATCAACTGTGAAATAACTGACAACATATTCCAGGAGCAACATCTGAGGTCTCTGTCCAGAGGAGTGTGGTCCTAGGGGGACAGCTGAGATACTGCCCAGAACTCCTCAAACTCCCAGGCCTCTGGTAGAGGACCCGGGCTTGAGGAAGACACACACCACCCGACAAAAGGGTGAGAGGGGGAGGCATATCTATATATGTATAGATATAGTGGTTTTATAGTGGTTTTCCCCCCGGAAACCATCAATGGTGTAGATAAAAGTGCTCAGCAAACGAGGAACTGGAATATTAAGATAGATGTAGGGAAAAACACTTGAATGCATTTCAGTACAAGCTTGTTGCATGCCATAAGCAATCATCAGCTGTCAATCAACTGACAGCTGATGATTGCTTATGGATGATTGCTTATGGCACGCGAATCAAAACAGTGGATTCATTTTAGATGGCTTTCACTGGAGAATAATAGCTGCAAAATGGTCTGGAGACAGTGGCACTGAGGAATAGACAGGAGGAGGTGGAGCTGGAGGTGGCAGAGGTGAAGATGATGAGATTTTCACTGGGAGTGATGAAGGACAGGATTAGGAGCGAGTATGTTAGAGGGACAGCTCAGGTTGGACGGTTTGGAGACAAAGCGAGAGAGGCAAGATGGAGATGGCTTGGACATGTGTGGAGGAGAGATGCTGGGTATACTGGGAGAAGGATGCTGAATATGGAGCTGCCAGGGAAGAGGAGAAGAGGAAGGCCAAAGAGGAGGTTTATGGATGTGGTGAGGGAGGACATGCAGGTGGCTGGTGTGACAGAGGAAGATGCAAAGGACAGGAAGAGATGGAAACGGATGATCCGCTGTGGCGCCCCCTAGCGGGAGCAGCCGGTAGTAGTAGTAGTAGTAGCCACAAAACAAAAGTTCGGTAATTTCTTCGTAGTTACTCTTACTTTTATGAATTTCTTATTTCATGTACGTGGTTATTACAAGAAATGTAGAATAGCGATTCAGATCTGGAAAGAATATTAAAAGGCAGTTGGCGCACTGTACACATAAGCAATAGCTGGCTTGACGTTCACAAATGGACAAAGCAAAGGATTTTGTCCTTTCCAACTTGGATTTCTAGACACAATGTAACATTTGGTAGGATTTTGCGAAACAAAAACGATGAACTCTGTTGCAATGTAATCCTCTGATTAGCCAAATTCTTTATTCATAAAAATAGATACTTTAAGTCGTCCCCCAAATTTGTTGTTTTTTTTTTTAAATGAATTTAGATCATACTTGAAATCTTTAAAACTAACGACCGATACAAAAGCTCTCAAGGTTTATGAGGCGTTAAGACATTTCCCCACTGAATCAGAAGACTGACATCCTTATTAATTCCCCCCTTGTAGGATGGACTATGTTTTATTATTTTCAATTAGTGTATGTCATGTATTTAATTTATTATCGTTTGTACCCTTATTTTCGTAATACATTACCGTATACTTGTCATGTGACATTCAACCTCTATGTACTTCCTTATATACTGTATAGCAATGTTTACATCCTGTTCCCTTTGGCACTTTGGATATCTCTATGTATTTTTGGATGGAATGTATATTTGCCATGTTTGTTTTATAATGAACTTTCTTCAAGAATCTGTACATGAATATGAACAATGTTCAATAAAAAAATATATAAAAAAACAGCAATAGCTGTTATGTGCAGTGCATTAATGCTCCAATAGAGGGCGCACACGCCCGATCAACCAACGTGACATAACGCAATTACGCCGAAACGTACTTCAGTTTAAAACACGTCACTTGGCGCTTCCACCTTTTGTACACTAAATCAGAAATGTTGGCAGCGCCGAACGGTTTGTAAAAAGGTTTTTGTCCCCAAGCGGATTTTGTCTTTGGTTCTCAATGCCCCCCCCCCCATACTTTAAAAAAAAAAAATTATTGAACAAAACATATAAACAAGAAAATATTACATCACAATAGGAAAAAAAGTAGTTACAAAAATATGAATTATTTCAAAATTAAAATTTACATATCCATAAAAAAAAGAAAAGACAAAATAAAAAAGCTTGAGATACAGGATTTAAGTTAAATTATATTCTTCACATAGTCTTCTGGTTTTGCTGGCTTTAGGATTCATACATTCTTTTAAAGATCCTAAATAGGATGAAAGAAGTGCTTTGGATACACTAATGTTTGGACGCTGGTGTGCAAATTTGGTACAATGAATATGAAATTTAGCAAATATTCTCCCCCCCCTCATACTGTCGGCTGGGATCGATATGCGGATTTGTCACATCCGGTGTAACCGGATGTGACAAATCAAAAGGTAAAGACGGTAAAGCGGAAACGCGGCCGTATCCGCCGTTCGAGCTTCTTCGTGTGGATTCGACTCGACTCGTGTGGAACCGGAAATGGATCGCGACTCGTTCGTCTTGTCCGCCGCCAGCAGGCGGAAGTGAGCGCGGTCGGGTTGTGCCGGGCGGAGCGGAGCGGAGCGGAGCGCCTCTGGGTCGTCGTGGATGTCGGCTTGGGAAGCGGGTAAAACATGGCGTTACTTCGCGGTTTTTGCTTTCCTTGAAACGGGTCACAGGCGTTGTGGTCGCCGGGGTCTTTTTAGTCCCGTGTCCGAACCGGTTAAACTAAATAGGTAGTACGGAGTTCGGCAGCACCGGACTGGAGAGCAGTCCCGCCCTGAGGGGTTTTATCAAACCCAGATCCGCCGCACGGTTTCCCTCGATACGGGAGCCCGGCGGCGGCGGGGGGGGGGTTCGGAGCGATCTTAACGGTAGATTGGATAACGCCGAGCCGGTGTCCGTGCTGCTAACCGGCCGCCGCTAACTACGGCTAGCCGGACCGGGCTCCTAGTCGGGAGGGAGTGTAAACCTGCTGTTGCTGGGATGCGTTTTGCAGGCTGGCGTGTAGCTTCGCTAGAGCTGACGTGAACATGAGCAGCCCTGGTATGTGGATGCGTTTTAGCATCTAAGTGGGGACCCCCGACACCCCCCCCACCCCGGGTCTGTCGGTGCTGTTCGGAAATGGCTGTTTTGCATGTTTTGCCTTTCAGCTCAGGGGGCTGCAGAGTCCGGATGTGAAACTCGAAGTGGGGCAGAGCCTCTTGAACAGTGTGTCGGTTCACAGGACGCACGCAGGGGGCATACTGAAGTAAACTGGCTGCTTATGTTGACTCATGACAACCATCAGAAACTGGTGTCGTGCATGCATTACTTACCACACGAGGAGTTTAAACCTCTACACAGCAGCGGTTCTCAATCAGGTCCTCAGGTACCACCAGTGTTATTGGAAGTAAACTGGCTGCTTATGTTGACTCATGCCAACCACCAGAAACTGCTGTAGTGCATTGCATTACTTACCATACGAGGAGTTTAAAGCTTTACAGAAGCGGTTCTCAATCAGGTCCTCAGGTACCACCAGCGTTATTGGAAGTAAACTGGCTGGTTATGTTGACTCTTGCCAACCACCAGAAACTGCTGTTGTGCATGCATTACTTGCCACACGAGGAGTTTAAAGCTTTACAGCAGCGGTTCTCAATCAGGTCCTCAGGTACCACCAGTGTTACTGGAAGTAAACTGACTGCTTATGTTGACTCATGACAACCATCAGAAACTGCTGTAGTGCATGCATTACTTACCATACGAGGAGTTTAAAGCTTTACAGCAGCGGTTCTCAACCAGGTCCTCAGGTATCACCAGTGTTGCTGGAAGTAAACTGGCTGCTTATGTTGACTCATGCCAACCACCAGAAACTGCTGTTGTGCATGCATTACTTACCATATGAGGAGTTTAAAGCTTTACAGCAGTGGTTCTCAATCAGGTCCTCAGGTACCACCAGTGTTATTGGAAGTAAACTGGCTGCTTATGTTGACTCTTGCCAACCACCAGAAACTGCTGTAGTGCATGCATTACTTACCATATGAGGAGTTTAAAGCTTTACACAGCAGCGGTTCTCAATCAGGTCCTCAGGTACCACCAGTGTTATTGGAAGTAAACTGGCTGCTTATGTTGACTCTTGCCAACCACCAGAAACTGCTGTTGTGCATGCATTACTTACCATATGAGGAGTTTAAAGCTTTACAGCAGCAGCGGTTCTCAATCAGGTCCTCAGGTACCACCAGTGTTATTGGAAGTAAACTGGCTGGTTACGTTGACTCATGCCAACCATCAGAAACTGCTGTTGTGCATTGCATTACTTACCATATGAGGAGTTTAAAGCTTTACACAGCAGTGGTTCTCAATCAGGTCCTCAGGTACCACCAGTGTTATTGGAAGTAAACTGGCTGCTTATGTTGACTCTTGCCAACCACCACAAACTGCTGTAGTGCATGCGTTACTTACCATATGAGGAGTTTAAAGCTTTACACAGCAGCGGTTCTCAATCAGGTCCTCAGGTGCCACCAGCGTTATTGGTTGTCTGTTCGACCAGGTAGCTCTTTATGAGCACTTGTTGTTACAGTTACTCCGGCCTCCAATAAGGGAGGTTTTACACCTGGAACAACAGGGGGATACAATGAAGTACCTGGCAGAATAGAAAACCACCAGTACCGGTAGTACCTGAGGACCTGATTGAGAATCACTGCTGTGTAAAGCTTTAAACTCCTCATCTGGCAAGTAATGCATGTACAACCGCAGTTTCTGATGGTTGGCAAGAGTCAACGTAACCAGCCAGTTTACTTCCAGTAACACTGGTGGTACCTGAGGACCTGACTGAGAACCCCAGCCTCACAGAAAATGTTGCTGCACTCTTTCTTTCAGCGCTGTGACAGCACATTAATTCCCAGGCAAACCGCACACCACCACCGGTGCTTATTATTCACACATCCAAGTGTTGTGTTATCTTTCATAAATGTTAAAACAAATCTTGTCTTGCAGGGGACAATGGTTTTTTTCATCCGCGCTGCGTCACGGAGTAAAACACAAAATTCCTTTCCGTTCCAAAACATGCCAAGACAATGATGGAAATTCCCAAATTATAATGGATACTGGCTCCAGCTGACGAATTATTCAGCCGGTGCGTGGAGAGGAGAGCTGGGCAAGAGCTTGTAAACATCAGCACCTTGATTTACATTTTTATTTATCATTTTCTGTCAGCTGAAAGTAATTCATTATGTGCAGAAGAATGAGGGGGGTGTGTCATGTGATTACCGCCTGGAGATTTACATCTGCTGAACTCCTGCTGCTGACTGACTCACCGGTCAGGGGAATTGTTTTACAAAAATGAAGTTGGGTGAGGTGGGTTAGGCTATACGTTACCTATACATCTTTTCTTGGATCTTATTTGCACATCCTATGAAGATGTAAACAACATAAAACCCACATATTTTTAACCTTGTTGTCGTGGTTATTTTGAGCTCATTCCTACATTCCAGGATGTATCTTGGAAGTTTTCACACTACTTGTTATATTTAGCCAGTATTATCCCATGTTGAGGTATTCTGCTGTCTGGTGTACACGCGTTCATGTAGTACACTTGTTTAAGTTATGCTCAAAATCGCTCTCGCTATCTCTCACGCACACTGACACACACTGACACACACTGACACACACGTCACGTCACCTGCGGAGGAAGTAGAAATGGTACTGAGCTGTGTGGGCGTGGAACCTTTGTGGAATGGCATGTCAGCTATGTGGCGGGACTAAGTAGCCTGTCAGAGGAGGCTGATTAGAGGAACTGGTTCTGAGCCATGCTAGGTTTTAGGACACATTCTTGCTTTGGTCAGAATTTTAACTGAGATTGATTTTTTTTTTTTTACAGGTAAAATCTCCTTGGTTTCCGAGCAAACTATGGCGGCCCTGAGGAGACCCAGATGAAAGCGTGTCTGCTGGGTTGTCGGGGAGGCCAGCTATGGTTTACATGTGACCTTTTCAGCAAACGGGCGTAGCCATGTTGCCGGGAGTCGGAGTGTTTGGGACAGGAAGCACCGCCCGAGTGCTGGTTCCGCTGCTACAGGCCGAGGGTTTCGAGGTCCACGCTCTCTGGGGGCCGAGTGAGGAGGAAGCCTGCTGTCTGGCCAAGGAACTGGGAATTCCCTTTCACACCAGTCGATCGGATGACGTCCTGCTGCACCAGGACGTCGACCTCGTCTGCATCTACATTCCACCTCCGATGACACGACAGATTGCTGTCAAGGCGCTGGGTAAAAGACTCGACACACACATGCAGTCACAGTCGGATAAAGGCTGGAGTATTTCTCCATTGCCCTGTGTAAATACTGTATCTACTCTAACTGTGGGCTTTTTAAGCACACTTTATGTAGCAAGATTAAGAAGGATTTTTTTCTCTATAACGCCATAATGCTATCGGTGTCAGGATTGCTCTAGTCTTTCAGCTCTTTTCCAGACTAGATTCCAGGAAAATAACAACCGGAAAGGGCGGGAGGAGGGGGACGAGAACACAATCGTAGAAGACAATAACATGATGCTAGACCGGTGATACTCAAATTATATCCCATGTAAAGCCATTGTGTGTGCGGGTTCTCATTCCAACCCAACACCACCATTTTATTAATGCGCCTCTCTCCATTCTTCCTTTGTGATAAAAGTCAAAGTCGTTCCCTGGCATACGGTGAACACGATGGATTTGGAATGGACCACGAGACTTCTCGTTTGGTACAGCCCTATGAGAGTTCAGTGACTTGTCAGCAGAGGAAATTCAATTCCTTTTTCCAACCCTTAGTTAGCTGTTAAGAGGTTGAGACGTGTTCTTTAATTGTGTTATTGCTCTCAACCATGTTTGAAGTTTATATTCCTTCTCTTAACAGCATGTAGACCATCCACAGCGTGACATCCCTCGCTTCTGCCCGCCGCACCACGGTATCAGAGGGCCTTAAGCCTGCGAGGTTAAATCATCACACGGAATTCCCGAGAGCCTATCTCGGCTTCCTGTTTTAGTTTGAATTTCCTGAGTGTGTCCCCACCAAACCGTTTGTCCTCTCCAGCCAGCAGCTTGCACGTGGCACCGAGGCCCGTATCCGTACTGAACAACACGCCCCGTCTGCATTACAAAATATACAGTGTTAATGATTTCTTTCTTTCTAAGAAGTCCCGGGAACTGGATTCAGATGCCCTCCATTAGCGAATTGCCAACTCCAAAATGTGCAGGGGAATACTCTTAGACAAAGTGCACACGTCACCTTCAAGTCCTGTGTGAATATATGTAAAGTGTGTGTGTATTTATGTAAAATATGTGACACACACACACGAGAACGCTCAACAGAGACCTTGTTACAGGAATATATTGCCCAACAGCCGTATCGACAGTCTAAAGATCGGCGTCTGGTACAGGAAGAAATATTGAACAGTTTTTGACTTGTTATACAATTTATTATAAAATAGTCACCTAAAGGAAATTCAATTTAAAAATGTTCAGGAGTGTTATTGTTTTAATTTAATAGTTTCACAACTAGAGCATACTCACTCAGTGAAGACTCACCCACCACCTTTCTCCTCTCTGTCCAGGCATAGGAAAGAACGTTGTCTGTGAAAAAGCTGCAACTGCTGTGGATTCGTTTAAGATGGTGTCTGCCGCCCGGTACTACCCCCAGCTGCTGAGCGTGGTGGGGAACACCCTGCGTTTCCTGCCGGCCTTCGTCATGATGCGTCGGCTGCTGGTGGAGGGTTACGTGGGCGACGTGCAGGTGTGTGACGTCAGGGTCTACGGCCCAAGCCTGCTGGACAGGTCCTACGGCTGGACCTGTGAGGAGCTGATGGGTGGAGGGGGACTTCACACAGTGGGCTCGGCCATCATCGACCTTTTGAGCCACCTGATCGGGGCCCGGGCCCATCGGGTGCATGGTTTACTGCGGACCTTCGTGCAGCAAAACGGGTCCATCCAGGGGATCCGGCGTGTCACCAGCGATGATTTCTGCTTCTTCCAAATGCTGATGGGCGGAACAAGGTGCGGCTCTGACACCGTTTCAGGTGGTGTGTGCTGCACTGTGACTCTGAACTTCAACATGCCGGGCTCATTCGTGCATGAGGTGATGGTGGTTGGGTCTGCGGGGAGGCTGGTCGCCAGGGGGACTGAACTGTACGGGCAACACAACGGGCGAAGCGGCGAAGAGCTGCTGCAGGGGGATGGCGAGTGGGTCGGACCAGAGCCCTGTGAGATGCCGTTGCCGCACCTACGCGGGCTCAGCACCATGGTGACCGCACTAAGACAGTCTTTTCAGGCCCACGAGGAGCGCAGGTCTTGGGCGCGCGGGCCGGTTGCCATTGCACCGACATTTGAGGATGGCTTATACGTGCAGACGGTGGTGGAGGCGGTGAAGCGGTCCAGTCGCAGCGGAGAATGGGAGTGCGTGGAGATCATGACTCAGGAACCAGATCCCAACCACAACCTGTGTGAGGCTTTGCAGCGAAACAAGAGCTGAACAGATAAACCCTGCACTCTGCTCAGACACACGTACTAAAACTACTACTTATATCTGACAGCTGATGGACAAGAGACAGATGTGACTGTTTTCATTAATTCACTTAGGTGGGTAATTGGCAGAACCTTATGTGTTCAGATGGTCTAAGTAAGTTCTGGACGTCTCAGAAAGATTCACCTTTCTGTGATTTCCTTACCTGGATTATTGAGCGTGCGTAAGGACATTTTAAGCTCTGGAAGGTGTCCTTGGTAGCCTTATACAACAGCTCCATTCTTCTGATTCTCAGTAGAAGATAATCACAGCATTCGGTCCCAATAATATAGCATTTAAAATTTCCGCCAGTGCTTAACCAGATCTAACTATGACACGATTCTCTGTCAACCTGCCGTCTTCTCATGGGTGTCAATCTCCAACCTGCAGGCCATTTTATTCTCAATTACTTTGCTGGTTGACATGAACGGAACTGGTACCTGTACGGTTAAGGGAACAGTCACCGTCTTCCTCCTTCTCTGTGACTTACAGTCCCTGTTAAAAATGCTAGCCTGGGGGCGTCTGGGTAGTGTAGCAGTCTTTTCTGTTGCCTACCGACATGGGGATCGCCGGATCGAATCCCTGTGTTACGTCCGGTTTGGTCGGGCGTCCCTACAGACACAATTGGCCATGTCTGCAGGTAGGAAGCCGGATGTGGGTATGTGTCCTGGTCGCTACACTAGCGCCTCCTCTGGTCGGTTGGGGTGCCTGTTGGGGGAGGGGGTATAGCGTAATCCTCCCACGTGCTACGTCCCCCTGGTGAAACTCCTCACTGTCGGGTGAAAAGCCGCGGCTGGTGACTCCACATGTATCGGAGGGGGCATGTGGTAGTTTGCAGCCCTCCCTGGATCGGCAGAGGGGGTGGAGCAGTGACTGGGACGGCTCGGGGGTGGGGGTAATTGGCCGGATAAAATTGGGGAGAAAAAAATCCAAAAAAGAAAAAAATGCTAGCCTGCAGGATGACCAGGAGCCCCAAAACGCCAAAGCCTTGAATGGACGCTTACCAAAGCACCTCTCAGTTAAAATACCTGCTAGGTAATGATTTTTTTTTTAACCTAAATGCATAAATTGCACATTGCAGATTGATCGTCTTGCAGTTAGTCAGAAAGAACCGAGTTAGCCGTGAGATTAACAAAAAAAAGCTAGCGATCCCCAAAAGGTGCACCGGCAGAAGTTGACTTAAATTCCCTCAGCGACTGTTCCTCAGTGTGGAATGGAGTGATGACCATAAATAATAATAATTAATAATAATAACAAATTAAGGTATGAAAATGATTTAATTTGCAAGGAAATTGTCTCCAGTAGACAGCAGTGGATGACTTCAAATGAAGCCACATAATTATCAGTCGTCGGCGTCGGACCCTTTTGGCTCCGCGTCCGGAAAAATATTTGCCGCTCAAATCGGCTTCTCCCCTCGGTTTTCGACTTCTCCCCTCGGTTTTCGACTTCTCCCCTCGGTTTTCGGCTTCTCCCCTCGGTTTTCGACTTCTCCCCTCGGTTTTCGGCTTCTCCCCTCGGTTTTCGACTTCTCCCCTCGGTTTTCGACTTCGCCCTCGGTTTTCGACTTCTCCCCTCGGTTTTCGACTTCTCCCCTCGGTTTTCGGCTTCTCCCCTCGGTTTTCGACTTCTCCCTTCGGTTTTCGGCTTCTCCCTTCGGTTTTCGACTTCTCCCGCGGTTTTCGGCTTCTCCCCTCGGTTTTCGGCTTCTCCCTTCGGTTTTCGGCTTCTCCCCTCGGTTTTCGGCTTCTCCCTTCGGTTTTCGGCTTCTCCCTTCGGTTTTCGACTTCTCCCTTCGGTTTTCGACTTCTCCCTTCGGTTTTCGGCTTCTCCCTTCGGTTTTCGGCTTCTCCCTTCGGTTTTCGGCTCGTCCCTTCGGTTTTCGACTTCTCCCCTCGGTTTTAGGCTTCTCCCCTCGGTTTTCGGCTTCTCCCTTCGGTTTTCGGCTTCTCCCTTCGGTTTTCGGCTTCTCCCTTCGGTTTTCTGCTTCTCCCTCGGTTTTCGGCTTCTCCCCTCGGTTTTGGACTTTTCCCCTCGGTTTTCGGCTTCTCCCCTCGGTTTTCGGCTTCTCCCTTCGGTTTTCGGCTTCTCCCCTCGGTTTTCGGCTTCTCCCTTCGGTTTTCGGCTTCTCCCTTCGGTTCTCGACTTCTCCCTTCGGTTTTCGACTTCTCCCCTCGGTTTTGGACTTCTCCCTTCGGTTTTCGACTTCTCCCTTCGGTTTTCGGCTTCTCCCTTCGGTTTTCGACTTCTCCCGCGGTTTTCGGCTTCTCCCTTCGGTTTTCGACTTCTCCCTTCGGTTTTCGACTTCTCCCCTCGGTTTTCGGCTTCTCCCCTCGGTTTTCGGCTTCTCCCCTCGGTTTTCGACTTCTCCCTTCGGTTTTTGGCTTCTCCCTTCGGTTTTCGACTTCTCCCTTCGGTTTTCGGCTTCTCCCCTCGGTTTTCGACTTCTCCCTTCGGTTTTCGGCTTCTCCCTTCGGTTTTCCCGCCTCGCCAAATTCGGAATAAGAACAATGGAGCTGTGGTAGATCGACCCCTTATTTTAAACGGCTTTCACTTAATAAACCCGGAATGAACTTGGAACGGGGGGGGGGGGGGTAGGCCCGGCGAGCCTCGCGAGCCAGGCCTGTCAAGTCCCGTCGACCTTCACTGAGACGTCAGCCGAACCGAGGAGCGCCGTTACACTTCCTGTGTCCCTCCGACGTGGACCCTGTGTGAATGTAGTCGTTTCGCTTCCCTACGAAACCTTCCGCCGACTCCGCCGGACATCCCTGGCGTTCGCGCTTTAGAGAAAAGGAGGTAACGACGCTTTCTGACCGACACGTTTAAAAAGACGAAGAAGAAGAAGCTACTTAACGCGCATACTTAACACGACAGACCTGCTTGACGACTTTTGATACAAGGATTAACAGGATGGGACAGTCTGCTTTTTAATGTGTGTGAGCGTCTAAGGATTGTTTACATTTTGTTTACTTAATTTTTATGTTAGTTGATGCGTCATTGCAACACGTTTTTAGTTAAAAAGGAAAAGTTAGTGAAAGAATTGGAACAAACCTCGATGCAGTTTGTCCATCGAAAGCCTCTGGATTCTGTTCGTACCCGTTACTGGTGTAGACCGGGGGCTCTCTGACATCTCCCGCCATCGGCGAAGAATCCCCGTCTCTGGTCTGGACCGTACTTCCTTTGCTATGATTTGAGTAGAACCACTGGATTTGACGTAAGAGTTCAGATGTGTGCGTAACGCTTTCCCTGTAGTCTCTCACTGTTGTCTGAGCTCGGCAGAATGTCCTCAATCCAGGACGGTGGATGTACACATGGAGCCGAGTGTTTGTGACACACCAGTATGGGAATGTACTGATATATACACATACACACACACACACACACAACAAATATATAATATATACAACGACTACGGATGACTAAACTCGCTAGCCCATGGCTAACGGGTCGGACCCTTTAGTCGACTGGTTAACGTAGGCGCCCGTGGTGCGGGAGACGCGGGTTCGCGTCCCGGCTGCGGTGGTTCCCGGCCGCCGACTGAATTCGCTACATTGGTATCAGAACTGGGATGGAGACCGTGAGGCCAGCGGACGCGCGTGCGTCCAGTCCCAGAGGAGTGAGGGAGGTGATACGCTGAAGCGCGGGGACGCGCTTCTCGAAGGAGGGTGGGGGTAGTGTAACGACCGGTGTGGGAGACCCGGGTTCGTATCCCGGTTGCGGCGGTTCCCGGCTAATTTGGTACATGCCACGTCTGACACCAATGTAGCGAATTCAGGAGGGAGGGGGCGCAGCCGGGACGCGAACCCGGGTCTCCTGCACCACGGGCGCCTACGTTAACCAGTCGACTAAAGCAGTGTTTCTCAACCAGGTCCTCAAGGACCCGCTATCCTGCACATTTTCTTTGCAACCCTGAATAGGTACCTGTTTGTAGTTATTCAACCAATCAGCAAGGACATTTGTCAGACGTTGCACACCTTGCATAATTAAGTGCTGCGAGATGATTGGTCGAGTAAGTACAAGCCGGGCTACATATGCAGGGTTACAATGAAAATCTGCAGGATAGGGGGTCCTTGAGGACTGGGTTGGGAAACACTGGACTAAAGGGTCCGACCCGTTAGCCAACGGGCTAGCGAGTCCAGTCGTCTGTGGGCGTTAGACTACTGTATATACAGACCCATGCGGATGCCTTGCAGGGCGCTGGTGTGTTCAGCCGTCGTGGTTTTGCCGCCCTTTCGGAGGCAGACGAGAACGCCTGCATTTAACGCCAGAACGCTTACCTCACGCTCCCCGCTGCGCTTTGCCCACACAGCGGTGAAAGCAGGTTTACGGCACGTCGTGCTTCTGACGCGTCACGCCTGCGTGCACAGCGTCCGTCGACCATTCCTACTACTACTAAACCGCACCCTAAGCGTCTTCACGGTCTTCAGACTGAAAAGGGTTTTTTTTGTTTTCTTCCTGTTGACGTCATCTTGTTGCACTGATGTCGGGGCTCCATATTTAAGGCGCGGTGTCACTGCTGAGTGAGTATAACTCGTTGCTGTCTCGGGAAAACCTATTTATTTTTAACGTATTGGCGGGGACGAGACGTCGCCGCTCGTCCCGTTCGGAAGATTGTCTGTTTTCAACCTGTGAATTTCTAATGAAGCTGTAATATTTATCGTGTTTTACGTGACTTGTGTTTTAAGCGGTGTCACGCTAGCGTGCACCGCCTTGTGTTGCGCTCGGACCGTGGGCTCTGGAGACCGTGCTGTTCACTTCCTGACAGACAAACAAACAAACAAACAAATAAATAAATACTGTCGTACTCACTGCGTGTCCACGATGAAGCGGGACTTCTTCTTCTTATTATTATTATTATTATTATTATCTCTTCTTCTTATCTCTTCTTCTTCTTATCTCTTCTTCATCTTATCTCTTCTTCTTCTTATCTCTTATCTCTTCTTATCTCTTCTTCTTCTTATCTCTTATCTCTTCTTCTTATCTCTTCTTCTTATCTCTTCTTCTTATCTCTTCTTCTTATTATCTCTTCTTATCTCTTATCTCTTCTTCTTATCTCTTCTTATCTCTTCTTCTTATTATCTCTTCTTCTTATCTCTTCTTATTATTATTATCTCTTCTTCTTCTTATCTCTTCTTATTATTATTATTATTATCTGTGTCCAGTCACAGAACAGACCTGTACACATGAAACACTACAACATAACGCAGCAGGTCGTGAACAAACAAGGTTCTGGTTCAACCCACAGGTGACCGCATGCTGCCTCCATCAGCTTCCACTTGGGGTTTGGGCCGTGACGTGACGCTGTGCCACCGACACAACCCAACCGTATATAGTCACGAAATGTATTTGATTAAATTCGTATGTATTTAACGAAAACGTGTGAGACTGTTGACCGACAAGTCTTCCACGACACCTTTTGAGGTGTGTTGATTCAACTGACCAGTAATTCTGATGGTTGTTTGATGGTGGTTGTGACATTTTCAGTCTCCCCGGAGGTTGAAAATGTCACAATGATTGAAAATCTTGGGAGATTTCAGATGGAGGCTTAAGGATCTACGTCCCCCTGGTGAAACTCCTCACTGACAGGTGAAAAGCAGCAGCTGCTGACTCCACATGCATGGGAGGAGGCACGTGGTAGTCTGCAACCCTCCCCGGATCGGCAGAGGAGGTGGAGCAGCGACCGGGACGGCTCAGAAGAGTGGGGTAATTGGCCGGATACAATTGGGGAGAAAAAGGGGGGGAAAATTAAAAAAAATAAGCATGATCTTCTATCTGCAGAAATTAAATCCATTTTTTTCTTCATTTTCTTTCTTCTGAGACATCCTGAGGTGGACTTGCTCTTGTGTTTTTGATCATCTGTTCTGCTGCATGACCCAGTTACACTTCAGCTTCACATCACAGACTGATGACCGGACAATGGGCCTCGCCCAGATAGCAGAACTGCTGTGGCCCGGACCCATCCCACACTCACCCAACACTCTCCGAGCCCACATACCGCGTGGACTGATGGCACTTGGGCGGTCCGCTCCTGTTTGCCAGATCTGGGCCAGAACCAAGCCATAGCAATGCTGCATGTGCCACATATTTGCCAAAGGTGGCCCATATTTGTTTTGTGATATTTGGGCCATATTCACCATTTACCACACGGGCCACTTCAGGGTCACATCCAGATTAAGTGTTGCCGAGAGTACAGCATCTTTGCCAAAAAAGGCCCCCATTTGCTTCACATTTGCAGGCCACTTCAGGCTCACATCCATTGTGTCAGGGCCAGAAGAAGGCCGTCAGTGCTGCATCATTGCCTGAAGCGGCCCACATCCGGACGCTATCTGGGCCTTCAT
This sequence comes from Lampris incognitus, assembly GCF_029633865.1. Lineage (NCBI taxonomy): Eukaryota > Metazoa > Chordata > Actinopteri > Lampriformes > Lampridae > Lampris > Lampris incognitus. The sequence goes on along the minus strand of NC_079214.1, from coordinate 7,193,005 downwards.
CAGTCCGTACGTACAAATTTGTTCTTGCACACCCATGGAATATGTCAGAGAGCCATGCTGAACTTAGGTAACCCCTGAATTTAGACACCAATTGAATCAATCAACTTTACGGGCCAAGTGGGCCAATGCACATGAGGAATAATGACTCTGGTTCACTGCAGCTTCTAGTACTTGCATACATCACTCACACACAAATAGAAAATAAACAAAAACCAAAAGAATAAAACAAGAAATGGAACAACAGCAGGACACTGGAGGCAAGTGTGTAGCCCAGCAGGTATGTACCGTGTGTCGCTACTATACAGAGTTCTGTTATGGCTGAATAATCAACAACCTATGTCCATATACCATGTGTTTATACACTATATTGCCCATACACGGGGGCGCCCTGGTGGCTCACTTGGTGGAGTGGTACCACGTAAAGCTGAGTCCTTACCGCAGCGGCCTGGGTTCGAATCCAGTCCGGGTCCTTTGGTGCATGTCATCCCCTCTCCCTTTCCTGTCTCTCTCTCGGCTATCACTATCAAATAAAGGCAGAAAATGCTAAAATAAATAAAATCTATATTGCCCATACACTATACCTATATGCTATTTAAATATATATCTATATATATAGATATATATTTCATCACTCATCTAATGCCCCTTTTCCACTGCATGGTACCGGCTCGACTCGACTCGCTTCTGTGTTGTTTTCCATTACCGTAACAGTACCCCCTTAGTGTACCCGCTCCAGTTTTTTTGGAACCTCGACAAAGGTGGTACCAGAAAAGTTACCAAAATGCCGGTACTTTCCAGTAATGGAAAATGAAAAAAGGGCAAGTCGAGTCGAGCCGGTACCATGTAGTGGAAAAGGGGCATTAGTGGCCTCTTCAGTCTGAACTGAACTTCAGTCAGACTGTTATCCCTTTCCTGGTACCACCTTTGTTGAGGTTCTGGAGCGGGTACCAAAATCAGTGCAGACCTCTGATTGGTCATGGTAACAGGAACGACACAGAAGCAAGTCGAGTCAAGCCGGTACCATGTAGTGGAAAAGGGGAATTAGATGAGTGATGAAAAGTTCCTGTCATTAAACGTTGTGTCCAGATGAACTGATCCACCTTCCTGTGATCGTCCTTAAAGGATTGTGGGTCATCAATGTGCCGTTCGTAAATGTGAGATGAGCACTAGCGTTCCTGTTAGTTAGCAGTGGTGTGCGGCTTGCAACTCCCCCATGAATTCCCTTTTTGCCCCGTCTCTTTCTCATTGTGGAATCATGAACGATGACCTCAGCTGAGGCTTGAGAGGCCTGCAGTTCTTTAGACTTCCTGGATGAGTCGTCACTGTGCCCCTGGAGGAACTTTGGTAGGCCGGCCACTTCTGGGAAGGTTCACCACCGTTCCAAGTGTTCTCCAGTTGGAGACAATGGCTTTCACTGTGGTCCGCTGGAGTCCCAGACCCTCGGAAACGGCCTTGAAACCCTTTCCAGACTGATTCATCTCAACAGCTTTTTTCCTCGTCTCTTCTGGAATTTCTTCGGTTGACGGCACAGTTGTGCTGCTTGCTGAGACCTCGTGGCCTACTTCAGACTGGTGGTGAGGTTCTAATGAGTCATGCTTAGATTCAAAAGGGCTGGCAGTGATAAAGCCTTGGTGTGTCTGCTCTAACTGAATCCAATGATCAATTAAATTGGGTTAATTGAGTAACTAAGAGGGCAATTACTTTTTCACTCAGGGTCAGTTGGTGCAAGATCATTTTTTTCCTTAAATGAATAAAACGATCATTTAAAAACAGATTTTTTTTGTCGTTTACTCAGGTTCTCTTCGTCGTATCACATTTTGCACGATGATCTGAAACGATTTAGTAAAACAAATATGCAACAATAGAAAACATCAGGGAGGGGGGCAGAGACTTTTCACAGCACGGTATTATGAATGTGTAGGTGTGCATGTGACGGTGTTCCAACTTGTGTTGAAAATGTAACGGTGTATTAATAACTTTCTCTTCTTTCAATCCCAAAACAATACACCAATTCTTATTATTTCTTAAAAACCTGAAGGGAAAATAATTAAGAGGCATTCAAATCTCGTCCATGTCATTTATTTATGAATCGGTTCTTCCAGGGACTCTTGACTGTGAATGGCCTCCTTAAGGAGGTGTGTTAGAACAGCGGACTCAACCGGCTGCTCGGGTACCAGCAGCGCTGCTGGTTTTCTGTCCTACCACGTGGGTCATTATAGCCTCCCGTTGTTCCAGTTGTTCAGCCCCCGGTCAGGGAGGTTTTACATCTGGAACAACAGCTGAGGTTCTTCTTCACTGCTCTTAGGAGTCTTTACCATCCATCCATCCATTATCCAAGCCGCTCATCCTGCTCTCGGGGTCGCAGGGATGCTGGAGCCTATCCCAGCAGTCACTGGGCAGCAGGTGAGGGGACACCCTGGACAGGCCGCCAGGCCATCACAGGACCGACACACACACATTCACACCTAGGGACAATGTAGTACGGCCGATTCACCTGACCTGCATGTCGTTGGACTGTGGGAGGAAACCCACGCAGACACGGGGAGAACATAGTAAAATACCACCCCTCTGAAATCACTGAAAGTCTATTCTGAGAATGCCACTATAATTTTTCTGATTTCTGGCTTTTTTTTGTTTAATTTCTCCCCCATTGTACTTGGCCAGTTACCCCACTCTTCCGAGCCGTCCCCGTCGCTGCTCCACCCCCTCTGCCGATCCGGGGAGGGCTGCAGACTACCACACGCCTCCTCCCATACACGTGGAGTCACCAACCACTGCTCTTCACCTGACAGTGAGGAGTTTCACAAGGGGACCGTGGGAGGATCACGCTATTCCCTCCAGCTCCCCCCCCCCCCGAACAGGCACCCCGACCGACCAGAGGAGGCGCTAGCCCGGCAACCAGGACACATAACCCACATCCGGCTTCCCACCCGCAGACACGGCCAATTGTGTCTGTAGGGAAACCCGACCAAGCCAGCGGCAACGCGGGGATTCGAACCAGCGATCCCCCGTGTTGGTAGGCATCGGAGTAGACCGCTATGGTTTCTGGCTTTTTGAGTCGGTTTCTCAGGTTCAGAAAAGTGAAACGCTGAGCTGTCCTGCACCCTGTACGGTAAAAACTAGAGACAGCCGTGTTCTGTTTTCTTTGTACAAGAGGGCGTCATTTAATATCCCCTTATCTACCAACACACGATACAGCCAGGACACATGTACACGCTTTCGCTACGAGGCATTATAACCTACTCCTCTGGAGAGGATCCTTTTGTTGTGGTTGTTTTTTTAACAAAACATTTTCGATAACAGTTTCACTTCATAACTGTCAAGGAGATTCCCATGCATTTGAAAAAACAAAACAAAACCAAAAACCGTAACACCCATAATGACAGAGTTCATATACCGTCCAGAGTCCTGTTGGGGCGGGACGCAGCAGCCGGCTCACGTCTCGTGTCCCGGGTGCGTTCAGAGTCCATCTGCCTCCTGCGCGCTGCGCAAACACTCAAGTTCCTCCTGCTCCCTGTGCAGCTGAGCCCATTTGGCCTGCAGCTCGGCCCTCTCCTTCTCCAGCTCCCTCCGCTGTCGGCCCAGCGCCTGGGACTCGTCCTGCTGGGACCTCCTCAGACACTCGATCCGCTCCCGCTCGGAGGCCGCCTCCCGGGCGTTTGCCTTGCGCAGCATCTCCACCAGCTCCCTCTGCTGCTCCAGGGCCAGGGCCTCCTGCCTCTGAGCGCTCCTCAGAGCCTCGATCAGCTCCCGCTCCCTCTCCAGCACGCGCAGCTCCGCATCCGCAACCCACGTGAGCTCAGACGTGTCTGTTGACGACCACAAGTATCGATCCGTGTTAGTCCCGGCATGGAAATGCAACATGGGAGCAAGTTGGGATGCACCGATCTCACTTTTTTTCCGGTTCTGAATAGGAATTTTTTTTAAGTATCGGCCGATACTGAGTACCGAGCCGATCCATTAACTTTACCGCATAGCGCGGATTTCGACAGCTTAGTTTGGGGTCGACGGAAAGAACAACTGAGGCAGAATCAGTTTTCTTTCCACTAGAGAAATAATGCAAAATGTATGTGCAGAAAGTGTGCCGTGAATCAAGCCATTCTCCTTTTATTCATAAGGTGTTACTCATGGCTTTTGGATTTTAGTCTTGGGTAAAATCTCCAATGCCAATACTCCATCTTAGCCCGGTATCGACCCGATATCCGACACCAGGACCTGACTCTGTATCGGTGCATCCCAAGAAGAATCAAGTAAAAGTGAACACATTCAGGTACTTTAACAGAAGAGTGGATGAATGCTGTACAGTGGGTGTGTTTTTGAGATGAAGGCCTGTTCGGACTTCTTGAAAACAGGAAGGATGAATCAGCCTGTGCAGAAATTAAAGAAAAGTCTCATGAAAGTCGCAGAATCACACAAATATGGGAAAGCTGAGTGGTCAGAGTGACCACCTGAAGTACGCAGTACTGTCCCCATTTCAACTGAAATATTCAGTTTTCTAGCTTTTATACCAGGACAGGACTACAGGAAACTCGGTTTTTTCAGTGTTGGAGCATGTTAAGGAAGAAATGGAAACGGATGATCCGCTGTGGCGGCCCCTAACGGGAGCAGCTGAAAGTAGTAGTAGTAGAGAGCATGTTAAGGAATAACATTTCAATAACCCGTTATGAAAGTGTCAAAGGTCAATGATGTGGAAAAACCTTACTTTACCTTTACCAAGGCAAATCAGTCAAGATTCCCAATCTCAACTTTTCCTCATATATTATCGTAATTTTAGGGCATCCTAATGTAAGAAAACTCATTCAGAAACACATCTTGATGCATACTCAATAATCTACTACTACTACTACTACTGCTACTTTCGGCTGCTGTCGTTAGGGGGCGCCACAGCAGATCATCCATTTCCATCTCTTCCTGTCCTCTGCATCTTCCTCTGTCACACCAGCCACCTGCATGTCCTCCCTCACCACATCCATAAACCTCCTCTTTGGCCTTCCTCTTCTCCTCTTCCCTGGCAGCTCCATATTCAGCATCCTTCTCCCAGTATACCCAGCATCTCTCCTCCACACATGTCCAAACCACCTCAATCTTGTCTCTCTTGCTTTGTCTCCAAGCCGTCCAACCTGAGCTGTCCCTCTAATATACTCCTTCCTAATCCTGTCCTTCTCCGTCACTCCCAATGAAAATCTTATCATCTTCACCTCTGCCACCTCCAGCTCCTCCTCCTGTCTCTTCATCAGTGCCACTGTCTCCAAACCATACAACAGAGCTGGTCTCACTACCATCTTGTAAACCTTCCCTTTAACTCTTGCTGGTACCCTTCTGTCACAAATCACTCCTGACACTCTTCTCCACCCACTCCACCCTGCCTGCACTCTCTTCTCCGCCTCTCTTCTTCACTCCCCGTTACTTTGGACAGTTGAACCCAAGTATTTAAACTCATACGCCTTCGTCCCCTCTACTCCTTGCATCCTGACCATGCCACGGTCCTCCATCTCATTCACACATAGGTATTCCGTCTTGCTCCTACTGACTTTCATTCCTCTTCCCTCCAGTGCATACCTCCACCTCTCCAGGCTCTCCTCAACCTGCACCCTACTCTCCCTACAGATCACAATGTCATCCGCAAACATCATAGTCCATGGAAACTACTGCCTGATCTGGTCTGTCAACCTGTCCCCTTTCTTGTTTGTAATGGGGATGGACATACAACATCTTGGTAAGACAATCACACAAGGTTGAACCAGTTCACCTGGACTCAACGTTTATTGACAGAAACGTTTCATCATCATCTAAGTGACCTCTTCAGTCTCAACTGACTGCAGGTGTCCCCACCCTTATAAACAATACAGTGGCAGTAAGACCGAAACCAACGACCAGTTTCATATGCAAATATGGGCATGACTGTTAACTACAGCATTGTAAGATGGCGACAGATTTACACATCCTTGATAGGGAGGAATGCTGGTTTGAACGGGGCGTCAAAGAGGCCATCAATGTTAAGAGGGAACGACCATCCCTGAACCGGGTGGGGTGGGGTGGGGGGCTAAGGGTACATCTGTCGCCATCTTACAATGCTGTGATTGCAAACATTCCCAAACTCTCTGTGAATCGTACACATGGCCATTGAAACTCTAGTTCATGATCACGGTAATTTGCATATGAAACCAACCGTTTTTGGTCGTTATGCCACTGTATTGTGTGCAAGGGTGGGCACACCTGCAGTCAGTTGAGACTGAAGAGGTCACTTATAGATGAGTGATGAGACGTTTCGGTCAATAAACGTCGTGTCCTGATGAACTGATTCACCTTTCTCTGACTGATCCTTCAGATACTGTGCTTAAGGTTTCGCATTTTTAAGTAACAGGACGTTACTGGGACATTTTCCAATATGATCCGTGGACCAAAATTGGGTAAATTTCCTCATCAGACCCAGTCTCGGTGAAATACTCCGCTAATCTTTTTCAGGTAAAAGGAACTGATTTGCTTTCCATTTTCCATTTTCGATCCTGACTAGGGATGGGATAATATGAACTTTTCATGTCACGATTATCCTGGCCAAAATATTGGCGATTCACGATATCGTCCTGACTGGAGACAAAGCAAGAGAGGCAAGACTGAGATGGCGTGGACATGTGTGGAGGAGAGATGCTGGGTATACTGGGAGAAGGATGCTGAATATGGAGCTGCCAGGGAAGAGGAGAAGAGGAAGGCCAAAGAGGAGGTTTATGGATGTGGAGAGGGAGGACATGCAGGTGGCTGGTGTGACAGAGGACGGGAAGAGATGGAAACGGAAGATCCGCTGTGGCGCCCCCTAATGAAGCAGTCAAAAGAACAAGGCAATATCATCCCGATAATCATCAAAATGTGCTTAAAACTCTTAAAACATAGTGGAACCAGTTTACCTTACATTTCGTTAAGAGACAGATATTGTTATTGCATCACAGATACGACCCACATCTTTCTGGCTGGATCGGCCAGCGGGGTCAGCCCTGCAGACGCAAATGTCCCTGACTGACTGAGTGATCAGTTTTAACACGATTGGGCCGTTGGATCAGGTGACCAACAACGGTTCCAACTAGCGGCGGCCAATGACGTCGCTGAAGTTAGATGGCTGGTCAGCCGGCCGACGACGTCACTGGTAAACAAGGGGGGGGTGGAAGTTTCCCTACTGGCCGTGAATCAGCGCAGCAGTTCGCACGCAAACAAACCTAACACTGCTGCTCGTGGACACTACTGAGACACCTCACTGCAAAAGAAGTCCAAGTCACTAACATCAGCGCTAATAGCCACATGCAATTAGTGAAAATCATTAGCGTCTTCGAAGAGCTGGTGGTAACCTGAAGTGCATTTATAAGGGGTGTCACGCCCAGACTCTCCAGTGATCATGGCAGCAGTGACTGTAGCCAGGTAATTATCCATCCATCCATCCATCCATCCATTATCCAAACCGCTGATCCTGCTCTCAGGGTCGCGGGGATGCTGGAGCCTATCCCAGCAGTCACTGGGCGGCAGGCGGGGAGACACCCTGGACAGGCCGCCAGGCCATCACATACATTCATACCTAGGGACAATGTAGTACGGCCGAGTCACCTGACCTACATGTCTTTGGACTGTGGGAGGAAACCCACGCAGACACGGGGAGAACATGCAAACTCCACACAGAGGACGACCCCCCAAGGCTGGACTGACTACCCCGGGGCTCGAACCCAGCACCTCCTTGCTGTGAGGCGACCGCGCTAACCTCAAAAGTGGGACATCGCCTGATATTTATGTTCCACAGTTGAGACGTTTTGCAGTTGGACTTTGTGGCATATTTAGCCGAGTCGTGTCAGCCTTTAAGCTCTGTAGCAGTCGTGACGATCTGAAGTTAACGTCATTTCTCGTACGCCCGATAACCTGCTCACCTGACGTGGTTCAGAGTTCCAGTTACTTTAAAGCTCCCGTTAGTGCTCGCATGCAGTCGAACAAGGAAGGTAAAAAGGATACTTATCCTGTCAGAGAAACACCGTGACACTATCGGAAGAGCTTAAAAGACTGCTCCACCCAGGACTTGCCTGTCAGGCTCCATTGTGAAATATGTATTGCATTTTATCTGGTAGGCGCTTTTTAGGAAATCTGCCAGCTGATGACAAACAGAGAAACCCAATAGTTTCTCTGACCACAACTCATTCACAAATGTAAACTGCCAGAACGATCAGCATTTTCTGACCAACCGAAGCGAACGAGCACACGTAGAACATGTGCCCACAATGCCTTGCTCTACCTGAGGATTCCTTTTTAGCCATTGAGGTCTTTGGTGATTTAGACAAGTCGTCTTTTTCGGGGGAATGCTGTATCGTGTTGGATGGCAGTTTTTTGATGATGCCCCCGAGCTGAGCGAAAGCCTGCGGGTGTTTCTTGGACAGGTGGCGGTGCAGGTTGCTGGTGCTGCTGTGGTGGTGGATCTTCTTCATGCAAATCAAGCACAAGGCACACTTCTGGTCGTCCAGACGCTCGTAGTGCATCCAGATGGAGCTCCGCGCACGCGTCGACGGAGCGACGTCATCTCGGGCCTCCTGCGGACTTTGCTTCACCTCGTCTTCCTCCACGGGGCTCAAGAGGCCGTTAATGGCGTAGGTGATTTCAGCCTCGTTCACCGCCGCGATGGCCCCGGAATCATCCTCCATGGCTACCTCCACTAATTCAACGAGAAAAAGAGATTAGAGCTTTTAAGGTGATTGGGCTTTGTTACGTCATCACACGAATAAACATGAATAGACATGGTGAGTAACGTGAATAAACATGAATAAATTAGGTGAATAACGTGAATAAACATAGCCTCTCCTGCGTTTTGTTGTCAGCTATGTGGCGGGGCTCAGGAGAGGGGACAGCGGATGAGAGGAGACGACAACTACACTTGTTACCTTACTTAAGTGCAACAAAAGCTTCGTGAGTAACAGTAATTTCCGCCCCGTCAAGAGTGATTTGTGACGCAACGACATAAATGACAGCGCATAATATGAAAGGATAGACGTTTTTCTTTCGTCACACGATATCGCACAGCTCTACGTCATATATGTATTCATGAAGTCCTGACCCCGAGACTAAGTCGGCCTGGAAAAATCTGCCAAATTGCAAGACCCCCATAATAGGACCCATGTCCCATCCATTCCCCGATGTATCTAACTTGAATCACAAAGCCACGTTAGATTTGAGCTGAACCCATGTGCTGCGTTTATCCGCTGTTCATGCAGAAAATCCCGCCCATCACTGAGCGTACGAAGAAGACCCTCCATCTAGCTCGCCATCAAACGGTTCGCCATTTGTTTCTGCATTTGGTAGGTTGATACACCTGCACTAACCAGTGGTGTTTCCTCCCGGAGGCCGAGGGAAGCCCGCCCCCCCCCCCCTGTTGTGTTTTTTCAGACTGTAGTTGTCATTTTAATAAAAACACTTCAGCAGTTTCAGTAATTCTGCTGCCCTGCTCCGGGGAGGGCTGCAGACTACCACGTCTCCTCCGATACATGTGGAGTCGCCCGGCGGTACCAAGGGGATTCGATCCAGCGATCCCCCTGTTGGTGGGGGATCTACCAGAGGGGCGTAGCGCGTGGGAGAGGACCACGCTACCCCCCCCCCGAACAGGTGCCCCGACTGACCAGAGGGGGCGCTAGTGCAGCGACCAGGACAGCCTCCGGCTTGGTCGAATACAACTGGGGAGGAAAAAAATGGGGGGGGGGGGTAAGTAAGACTGACGGTAGATCCACCAATAAAACTAGAGCTGAGTACAGAGAGGGGGGGAAGGGGGGGGATTCGGACTTCCAATGAAGACAATTATGTCCGCACTAAGTGGCTAGCTGGTAGAGCCTCCCTCCCCAAACAGGGTGAGTGAAAGCCCCCCCCTTTCTCTCTCTCACCCCGTTTACACTTGGTTTTAAAATGCGTTTTTTTTTGCGATCGGATCACAAGTGGATACAAGTGTAAACCACCACCAAACCGTTTTGGGAACCGGTTATTCAAACCACGTGCCGAGGTGGTCTGGGGACGCATGTGACCACGCGTCTTCTGTAGCGTAAACGCTGATGAGACCCCAACAATGACGTAACAGGAAACACGTCATCGGTGCAGGATGTGGTGGTTGTGTTGGTAACAGCGCGCCAACTTTCGGAAAAAATGGAGAGAGAGGAGAGAGGAGAGGGTGTAGGTGGTCGGAGTACAAGTGAAAGGAGACGCCTGACCTCCATTTGGGCAGAAGAACCGGACCTGTCAGTCTCAGCAGCTGGAATAGTCCGGACATGTATATTAGTGCATCTTCAAACGTTAGCTGTTGTTTTCAGACAGTCGGCAAGTCTGGCGCTTGACCGAGGCCCGTTGACCATGTAGCGGAAGTGACGTAACAGTAACGAAATCTTCTTCTTCTTTTGAGTAACGAAATCGGATCACAAGGGGTCAGCCAGCAGGACGCATTTGGAGACCCAAGATCGACTCGGGTGTAAACGGCGACGCGTCTCTCTGTCCACTTGGGACCCGATCGCCCACAAACGCGTTTTAAATCCGGGTGTTTGTGACGTCAACGTAAAACCTGAAACGCCATCTCATTGGGTTTGGGAATGAATGCTTCCTATATTCATTATGGAAGCTGTACCGCGCGTCAGAGTAACTGGACAATATTGTACAGCCCAGTGCTTCTCAACCCGGTCCCCGAGGACCCCCCCTATCCTGCAGGTTTTCATTGTAGCCCTGCATAGTTAGTAGCCCTGCTTGTACTTACTCGACCAATCATCTCGCAGCACTTAATTATGCAAGGTGTGCAACGTCTGGCAAAATTCATTGCTGATTGGTTGAATACGAACAGGTACCTATTCAGGGTTGCAAAGAAAATCTGCAGGATCGGGGTTCCTCAAGGACTGGGTTGAGAAACACTGTATATGTTGTACAGCAAGAAAGTGGATAACAAGTAGTGTGTGCAAGTCCTGCCTGTGTCAAGTGATACCGGGCGCTCTACACTACCTCCTCGGGTTACGTGACGTTGGCTGTTAAAGCGGCCACGTACTTGTCAGTTGAGACGCCGCCCTCCCCCGAATAAATACATAGATAAGAGGTCTCGCCTGACCAGAGGTGGGAAAACCCCGGTCCGGAAAGTAAAAACCCTAACCGTGTCTTTACTCTATCCATGTGTTAAACCAGCTGATTTGGGGGAAACTAGTCAGTGCAATCTGATGGTTTAGTACATGGGTGGAGCAAAGACACGGTTAGGGTTTTTTTTTTACTTTCTGGACCGGGTTTTCCCACCTCTGCTCGCCTCACTCTCTCGACTTCCTCAAAATAATCCCCACGCCACGCCGCTGGGAAATGACAGAAACGCGTCCCCCCCCCCCCCTAAGAGCTGAGCACCGCAGCCTCCGCGTCTGCGAACCTTCAGCAAACCAAGCCACCAAGTACGCGAGTAATGACTAAAGGTGCCGGGAGGCGGCGGCGGGGGGAGGGGGGGCTGGTCCGTACCGGAGCAGTACTGGTCCCCGTTGGTCACAATGTGTTGTTGTCGTTCATCGTTTGGGTTCTGGCCGGGCTGCTGGTTCTGGCCGTCCTCCATGCTGTTGAACTCGGCGGGGTGCTTGGCGCGCAGATGCCTCAGCAGGTTTGTGGTGTGTCCGTAGTGGTAGACGGACACCTTGCAGAGGAGACACTGTAGTTCCTTCTCGTTGACGACTTTGAAAAATTTCCAAACGACACTTCGTCTCCGGGGCGCCATTTTCTCCCGTGCGAAAGGCTGCGTTCTGGCGAGTCACGTGCCCGCCCGTGGCAGTCTGGTGTTTGTAGTTCTCTTCGTTGGAGGAAGCCAATAGACCGCTGCACTTCCGCGTTCGAACGTTAGAGCGAGGGGGGCGCTAGAGGGGGATAGAAGCCGGCAAGTTTGAACACGGTTTAAATGGCCAACTATGGCGCTACGGTGGCTGCTGCGGACAAGAACCGACATTTGCGAAAAATGCGCAGTATCGGTGGTGGCCGGCGTCCTTTCAAGGGACAGTAGTCCGGGTGCATGGGGTCCTTTGCATGACACCCTGAAATGATAAAAGGCAAACATTAAATCACACATCATGACCTAGAGCAGCCATGGGGGAAAAGACACAGGAACTAGGCTACATTTTCAACAAATGTTTGCATTTTATTTAATTATTACTGGATTCCACATGACTGCACACAATGATGCATGATACACTACTGCAACCGGTTATTTTCTTGCCAGGTGCGGGATTCGATACGAGGTGTATTGCACCACAAGGCGACATCACTAACCGCTCGGCTAAAGGGTCAGACCCGTTAGCCTTATTAGTAGTTTACACTGCTCAATATGGATGACAATGATAACGTGATAACAATGTTTGCATTTTAACTGGGTAGGGGAGACCGGGGTAGTTACCCCTTGTTTCTAGGAAAGATAAACAAAATTGAGCACGCGACCAAATATTCAGGGGGGGAGGGACCATTTTATGATTTTTAATGGATAAAAATACATGTGGGTTTGGAGAATGTGATCCCATTCAGACAGGTTTAGCTCACCGTGGAATTCCACATAGCCACCGGCTGGACCTGCGCCAGACCAAACTGGTCAGGATCCCAAAGTTGTCCATCCTTGTCTTTCCTTCTGGTTGCCTGGAGCCATTTCAATCGCTTTTCTCCCTCCTTCTGCCCTTTAGGCAATACAAAAAGACGAGTATTTGGGTTGTTTTTCTTGTGAACAGTACAGTCCACCACACAGCAACTTTTGGGCATCGTAGTGTAACCGGTAATTTTCTTGCCCGGTGCGGGATTCGAAACGGGATGTACTGCACCACCAGGCGACATCACTAACCGCTCAGCTAAAGGGTCAGACCAGTTAGCTAGAGGCTAAAGGGTCAGACCCGTTAGCTAGGGGCTAACGTGTCTTATTACTAGCTTACAGTAGCTACGGCTAGGCTGCGTATCTAATACAGTGCGGCTTGGCGGCTTGGGTTTGCTAGCCCCCTCTCCTGGCGTCCTGTTGTCAAGGTACCCGGAAGTGTTCCGGTGGTCTATCTTCCTCTCCTGGCGTCCTGTTGTCAAGGTACCCGGAAGTGTTCCGGTGGTCTATCCCCCTCTCCTGGCGTCCTGTTGTCAAGGTACCCGGAAGTGTTCCGGTGGTCTATCAACCGGAAAAGCAGTCAGACGTCTAGAATGAATATATTAGATTAAAAACAGCAAAGCAAAGATAACATTAGACTGTTGTGAGTTTAAGTATTAAAATGTATTTGGTTATGTATTTTTTGTACCCCTTGTATTGTGGTTTCAGTCTGTTTTATGGGCGGTTCTTCAATTAAGGGAGTTTTTCTGTCCACAGGGTAGATTTTCAAGAAAGAAAAATAAAATTAAAAAAACCCATTGTGTTTGTTAGAGTTAGGTTGGGCTAGTGTAAACTACTAATAAGACACGTTAGCCCCTAGCTAACGGGTCCGACCCTTTAGCCCCTAGCTAACGGGTCCGACCCTTTAGCCGAGCGGTTAGTGATGTCGCCTTGTGGTGCAGTACACCTCGTATCGAATCCCGCACCGGGCAAGAAAATAACCGGTGACACAAGCTATGAAAAAATATTTGTGTCTCATTGGTGACATTTTAATACTTTTTCAGTATGTTGAAAATTCAGATGTGCCAGAATTTCGCTGTTTTGGGCTTGTCCCCAACCCAGACTTTTTAACTTCCCCTGTATAATAAAGTAACGAAAACTGTTAAATTCATTAAAGGTTAATCTGCATTTTCTGATAACAATTTCAAAAGACATATTTCAAATTCATACGGTTTATATTTGTGCAATTTGCACATTTGTATAGTTAAATATCGCTGGCCCTCATACATCTGTCATTACGTCACACCGAACATTTTAGAGCAGTGTTTCTCAACCCAGTCCTCAAGGACCCCTATCCTGCAGATTTTCTTTGCAACCCTGAATAGGTACCTGTTTGTAGCTATTCAACCAATCAGCAATGAATGTCTGAGTTTGCACACCTTGCATAATTAAGTGCTAGGAGATGACTGGTTGAGTAAGTACAAGCAGGGCTACCTATGCAGGGTTACAATGAAAATCTGCAGGATAGGGGTTCCTCGAGGACTGGGTTGGGAAACACTGTTTTAGAGCGATAACGTTTTTTCAAACAATAACAATATGGTTGCCATGGAGACGAGAAGTGCCAGAGGCGCATGAGCAGTCATGGCAGAAGCGTGACTTTTTCCATGTCCACAAATGTAATGTGAAGGTTTATATGTCCTGATCTGACAGGATGGTTCTTACAAGTCATGACCAAACACGTTACTAGCTGAGTATTTTAGCTCAGAAATAATAAATTTCACTTTATTCACGCGTATTCATTGTACATTGTATGCTAGCTAACACGTTAGCTTAGCAAGTCTAAGACTTAGCAAACTTTTCCTGCAAAATGTGGGCATTGTCATGACCATCACGTGTCATACATCACATTTTGCTGTTACAACTTTGAAAAAAAAGCATCATAACATCAGACTTATTTTGTAGGACGATCAAAGCTAGGCTAAGATATTTGTTCCAGACCACTTCATAGAGCTTTTGAAAAAAAAAAAAAAAGATTTTAAGAAATTTATTTTTTTCAAAATTTCAAAAGCCAAAAGTGCCCCAAATTGAAGAATCACCCTTATGTTGAAACTTTGTGTAATATTACTTTTAAATAAACCTCCTCGTGGAGCCTTTTTTCATGTAGGCACAAGCAGACAGCATAGCTCACAATTTGTGGGGAAGATGCAAATAACAAGGATGAGAATGGGTCATTATGGATTAAATAATACATTTCTAATTGTTAAGAAACACCCCAGTGGTCTGATATGGTTATTGGCAGCAGGCTGAAATGGTGGAATGATGGGATTGATGGTGCGTTCATAATGTAGAGAAGGCAAAGAGACAGCTTTAGGGAGTCATTAAGCGGTAAAGGTGTACAATGAACTTTATAAAAGACGGGAAAACTCATCAGAGAATGTGTGCAGTAATTTCTTATTTCGTTTCTTAAATTCAACAGGTTTCATACACAGGATTTGGTTTTTGATATTTCATTTTATCTTATTTAATTTCCTTATTTTTTATTTTTTTATTTTTTTTACACTGCAGTCATCAGCCACCAAACAGGACAGGAACAGACTACAATGGACAGTCAGGTCTGCAGAAAAGATGATCGGTTCTGACCTGCCCACCATCCAGGACCTGTACACCTGCAAAGTCAGGAAATGGACAAGGAAAATCACTGCAGACCCCTCTATTATGTTTAAACATGAAGTTTTTCTGTTCTCTTTACTGACCTCTGCCAAACATTCTCACCACGCATGTGCACACCCCCAAAAACCCTAGCAGTTGTCACCATAACAACCTACACTAGTGTGTACACAACATCCCCGCCCCCCAAAACAGCACAGAACTTGTGCACAACCGAATCTCCACCGGGACTGCTGGACAACTATAAGTAGAATGCCCTTGAGGCCTAAGCATTGAACTCTGTGACACAGTCCTTTAAGCAAGCAGGGCAGGCCCTTGCTCGTACTGGTTAGCCCTCCTCAACCCCTGGTTGTGGCGGAAACACCCAGAATTTTGCCCGGAGCATGGCCCAGCACTGAGTCTGACTGGAGGCCAGGAGGAAATTGAGGAGGCTGCAGGTCAGGTGCCGGTTGTGGTTGCTGAGGTTCTGGTGGCTGTAGGGCCTGAGGAGTAGCCATAGTTTTCACGTGACGTCACATTCATATTCGAACGCCCACCTGGCAGGCAAAACACTTCCCAAACGGCAGCATTATTGACCCATCCAGAACGAAAATACATATAACTGCCTGTACTTTTGTAAGCTTTCATCCTAGCAGCAGTGTAAGCAGAGGGATTCTCCACAAGATACATGTAAACATCGCCAAATTGGACCTCTGGCAGGGACTTCGCTGTTTTTAGAGACTGAAATACAGCAGCGGGTGCTATATATGGATCACAAGTGCCCAAAACTTGTAGTTTATTAATATATCTTTGTTTTTCGTAAGGTGACCCAAATAGTCGTTGCTTGGAACAGCTGGAAAATTGACAGGTCTGTGCTGCTGCTCTACGGAGTTTCCACTGTTGGCCGCCATGCTGGAACTTTGTTTTGCCCGCCACTGTCACATGACTGAAAACTATGGATGAGGGGCCCCCTGTGGCTCTTTAAGTGCTGGCACCAGTGGAGGAGAGACTGGTGGTGGTGGGACCACCGCTCCCTCCCATGTTTTTTTTTTCTCCATTTTCCTCAGTCTTTTGGCATGCCAGTGAGATCCATCACTAAGCATGAATGTGGCTGGTCCCAGCTGACAGAAAACCTGGAGGTGCTGGGTCCAGTGTGATACCATATTGTTGGCCCGATGAGGCCTACAGGCTCGAACCAGTCACCCAACCGGATAGCAGTGCCCTTGACCCTGTGTTTCCGGTCGAAATACTCCTACATCTGATGCTGGCATCTGTTTACGGAGGCTTCAGCCCGTGCCTGGGGGCTGCCCGCTGCAGGTGCTGCCATGTCTTGAGTCTCTCCAGTGGCAGTTCCATTTCCCGACCCAGCATGAGATGTGCTGGAGAGGTTGCAGTTGTGACATGCTGGCTGGCCCTGTAGTGCATCAGCGTTTGATTGAGTACTGTCTGAAACGCACACCCCTGAGCCAGATGTGGTCAGATGCTGCTTCTTTTTTTTTTTGTTGATTTTTTTTGGGGGGCATTTTCGGCCTTTATTGGATAGTGATAGAGACAGGAAAGGCAGGGGAGAGAGAGGGGTAACATTCAGCTAAGGGCCCGGGCCGGATTTGAACCCAGGCTGCCGCAGTAAGGACTCGGCCGTATATGTGGTACCCGCTGTACCACATGAGCCACCGGGGCACCCTTGCCGTTCTTCAAGCTCTGATTGAACCGCTCGACGCCTCCATTTGCTTGTGGATTGTAGTACGCCGTGCAGATGTGTTGTATTCGTCTATCCTTGAGGAACAGACAAACTGGGGCCCGTTACCTGTGGTGATGGCACGAGGCCTTCCCCAATGTGCAAACAGGGCATCCAGGATGTCTGTGATAGACTGCATTGTGACGGTCCCAGCCGGAACCACTTCAGGCCATTTCAAATGGAGGTCATATAGCACCACCAGAAAGCGCTGATGATAGGGAATTCCACGGCCGTGGATCTCCCCACAGATGTCGAGCTGGAGATGTTCCTATGGGTTTGACGGCCATGGGACTGGTTGCAGAGGGGTTGACGCCAGAGCTCCGGTTTTCCTGCTGAGGAGGCATGGCGCCCAGTCTCTGACAAGTGCTTCGGTGTCGCGGTTAATGCCTGGCCACCAGACGAGGTCTCTGCACTGCTGGTTTAGCTTAATGATGCCCAGGCGCCCCTCATGTGCCATTCATTGCACGCATGCACGCAGGCCCCCAGGCACCACAGTGCAAAGGCCCCTGGAGACACAGACATTGCCCCAGCATGAGAGTCCATCACTCACCCTAGCAAATGGAATGAGCTCCTCAGGAACCTTCGCTGGCCATCCAGAGCGTATATATGTGCGTAATGTGGTCAGTTTTGGTCCATGCTCTTATTACTGTTGTAGCTCCTCCAATGACACTGCTGGCTGTAGGGGTGTGTGAAGCATCTGGATGAGTTCAGGTTCTGTGTCGTCACCTGGGGAGAACGATCAGTGTGGAGGCATCGATAGTATGTGAGAGTAGGTCGGCGACCACATTGTCCCTCCCAGGGGTAAATTTCAGCTCATAATCAATCATATTTATGGCCAGAGCCCGATGCTGTCACCAATACGTTCAGGGCCTGATGGTCCATTTGGAGGACAAAATGCCATCCGTAGAGGTAGAGGTGCCACCTCTCAAAGGCCCAAACACAGGCGACTGCCTCATGCTCACCTACAGAGTAGCATTCTTCTGCTGGTGTTAAGGCCCTGGAAGCAAAGGCTACAGGCCTCTCCACCCCGTCCTGTACCTGTGACAGGACTGCTCCAATCGCATGAGCTGAGACACCACGGTCATGATAGTCGGGCTGGATTGAAGTGGGCCAAAACTGGGGGCGTTGTGAGCCGGGCTTTCAGTGTGTGCATGGCCTCTGAACATGCTGTGGTCCAGTTCCATGACTCCTCTTTCTTAAGCAGCTGGCGGAGTGGTGCAGTGCTCTGTGAGTAGTGGGGCAGGGGACGGAGGTAGTAGGCCGCCATGCCTAAAACAAAGGCCACCTATGCGGCTGAGGTTGGCTCCGGGATCCTTTGGATGGCTTCGATGTTCGACTGCAGAAGAGCAATCCCCCTGGCTGAGAAGCAGAACCCCACAAAGTCTATGGCCGGGGCTGCAAAGCAGCACTTTCCCTCATTCAATGTCAGGTTATTCTCCAGAAGGGCTTGGGCCACCCCCTGGAGGCACTTGTTGTTGTGGCTCGATGTCTCCTGCGGTGCGGGCGATACGGGTTCGCTTCCCGGCCGCGGCAGTTCCTGTGGTTGCGTTGTCCCCCGAATACATTACAATATCTGTCTCAGCACTCCTTGCACTCTTCACTTCTTTTCACTATTTGTACCCTGTTTACAGATTTCAGAAAAGGTTTCCCCTATATATATAGCCATTCCCTGTATATAGTATTGAAGACTGTTGTGTTGTTATTCTGTGTAAATACTTTGCAGGCCACTAAACCGGGATCAAATTCCTTGGATGTGCAAACATATTTGGCCGGTAAAGACGATTCTGGTTCTGATTCTGATTGATTTCTGTTGTATGCGTTCTAATGTTGCGGCGCAGTGGTTAGCGCGGTCGCCTCACAGCAAGAAGGTCCTGGGTTCGAGTCCCGGGGTAGTCCAACCTTGGGGGGGGGGGGGGTCGTCCCGGGTCTTCCTCTGTGTGGAGTTTGCATGTTCTCCCCGTGTCTGTGTGGGTTTCCTCCGGGGGCTCCGGTTTCCTCCCACAGTCCAAAGACATGTAGGTCAGGTGAATGGGCCGTACTGAATCGTCCCTGGGTATGAATGGGTGTGTGTGTGTGTGTGTGTGAGAGAGAGAGAGAGAGAGAGAGAGAGAGAGAGAGAGAGAGAGAGAGAGAGAGAGAGAGAGAGAGAGAGAGAGTGTCTGGCGGCCTGTCCAGGGCGTCTCCCCCCTGTGAGAGAGAGAGAGAGAGAGAGAGAGAGAGAGAGAGAGAGAGAGAGAGAGAGAGAGAGAGAGAGAGAGAGAGAGAGTGTGAGTGTCTGGCG
Organism: Lampris incognitus; assembly: GCF_029633865.1. Taxonomy (NCBI): domain Eukaryota; kingdom Metazoa; phylum Chordata; class Actinopteri; order Lampriformes; family Lampridae; genus Lampris; species Lampris incognitus. The sequence goes on along the minus strand of NC_079214.1, from coordinate 7,173,784 downwards.
GCCTGTCCAGGGCGTCTCCCCCCTGTGAGAGAGAGAGAGAGAGAGAGAGAGAGAGAGAGAGAGAGAGAGAGGGAGAGAGAGAGAGAGAGAGAGAGAGAGAGAGAGAGAGAGAGAGAGAGAGAGAGAGAGAGAGAGAGAGAGTGTCTGGCGGCCTGTCCAGGGCGTCTCCCCCCTGTGTGAGAGAGAGAGAGTGTCTGGCGGCCTGTCCAGGGCGTCTCCCTGCCTGGCGCCCAATGACTACTGGAACAGGCTCCAGCATCCCTGGGAGCAGGATAAGCGGTTCAGATAACGGATGGCGTTCTAATGTTGACTTTTTCTTTTTAATTTCATTCCATTCCATTATCCGCACCGCTTATCCTGCTCTCAGGGTCGCGGGATGCTGGAGCCTATCCCAGCAGCCATTGGGCGGCAGGCGGGGAGACACCCTGGACAGGCCGCCAGTCCATCGCAGGGACGACGCATTCACACATAGGGACAATTTAGTACCGGTCAGGTGAAACGAAGACCTTTAATGTCTCTTTAATTATCTATTAATTTCACTCTAATTCAACTCTGATGTCTTTTTAATTTAACCTACTGTAACCGGTTATGTTCTTGCCCGGTGCGGGATTCGATACAGAGTGTACTGCACCACAAGGCGACGTCGCTAACCGCTCGGCTAAAGGGTCAGAACCGTTAGCTAGGGGCTAACGTGTCTTATTAGTAGTTTACAGTCGTCACCCTCCCCGGAAGCGCGCCCTCTCGCTTTGTTCTTCCCGCGCTCCGAAGAGACTTCTGAGGATCTGCACACTTCCGGATCCCACCGCTGCCACCAATGTAACCGGTTATTTTCTTGCCCGGTGCGGGATTCGATACGGGGTGTACTGCACCACAAGGCGACATCACTAACCGCTCGGCTAAAGGGTCACAGCCGTTAGCTAGGGGCTAACGTGTCTTATATCTATTTAGATATAGACATATTGCTCAGGCCACGTATTTCCCTAACCAGTTCAATCCCACGTAGTCTTGTCAACAAGAGTTTCCCAGTTCCAACTCTTGTCGCCCGATGGCGGTAATGCGCCAAAAAGCTGTTTACCGTAGAATAATTAGAAAAGCAGCAGCAGAAGAAGAAGAAGAAGAAGAAGCAGAAGAAGAAGAAGATCTCGACGGCGCGTCGCAAGTCCAAAACTCGCCAGCTGAGACGTCGCAGCGGACATGGCCGAGTGTGGGGCCGTAGCGGCCAGACGATGCGACTCTGCGGGTTTATCTGCGGTAAACATGGAGACCATCTCCTCCCTGACGGAGCTGGAGGATCTGGAGCGGGTCTACCAGCAGTTTTGTGACGAGGAGGTGAGGACGGTTAGCTAGCTTATACGTGTAATGGACGGACTCCCCACCCCCCCCACGTCGCCGACGGTAACGAACTTACTCGCTCTCAAACCCGCGTTCCCGGGAACACGAAGCTGTTCCTTTAATTCCCGGTGCTGCGTTCAAGACCCCCCCCCCTCTGCGTGTGTGACGCTTGGTTTTTACGTTGTCATAGAGTCGACACAGCATCGCCGTTGTTTTATTTTAATGGCGCAGGTGCTGCGAGCTGTCAGCACAGTCCCTCAGCACTCGATGTTTGTGACCTATTACAGCGTCTTTATATGCATGTGATTCGTTTAGTCTGTTAAGGTTTCTGTGACGTTTCACAGGGCTGCTGATGTGGAGGGACTGCTAGTGGGTTTCTCTCACCAAAACCTTGCTCCGCCTTACAGCAGACGGATGACTGGCCAGACTACTGCACCTAAATAAAGTCCCTTGTATTTGCAGGATACTACTTTCGGCTGCTGTCGTTAGGGGGCGCCACAGCGGATCATTCGTTTCCATCTCTTCCTGTCCTCTGCGTCTTCCTCTTTCACACCAGCCACCTGCATGTCCTCCCTCACCACAGTCATAAACCTCCACTTTGGCCTTCCTCTTCCCCTCTTCCCTGGCAGCTCCATATTCAGCATCCTTCTCCCAATATACCCAGCATCTCTCCTCCACACATGTCCAAACCATCTCCATCTTGTCTCTCTTGCTTTGTGTCCAAACCGTCCAGCCTGAGCTGTCCCTCTAATATACTCGTTCCTAAACCTGTCCTTCTTCATCACTCCCAGTGAAAATCTTATCATCTTCAACTGTGCCACCTCCAGCTCCTCCTCCTGTCTTTTCATCAGTGCCACTGTCTCCAAACCATATAACATAGCTGGTCTCACAACCATCTTGTAAACCTTCCCTTTAACTCTTGCTGGTACCCTTCTGTCACACATCACTCCTGACACTCATCACCACCCACTCCACCCTGCCTGCACCCTCTTCTTCACCTCTCTTCTGCACTCCCCGTTACTTTGGACAGTTGACCCCAAGTATTTAAACTCGTACGCCTTCGTCACCTCTACTCCTTGCGTCCTCACCGTTCCATTGTCCTCCCTCTCATTCACACATAGGTATTTTGTTGTATTTGCAGAAAACTGAACTCAGATATTCTTGCAGTAAACTAAAATCTGACATTTTTGCAGAACCTGTCATGGACACCCACATCCTTGTGGTGCTGGGTATAATTTGGGCTTGGCGCTATTGCCAAAATCAAATATCACAATATTAATGAGTGAATCCCTAGATGTCAGAATCATGTTTATTGTCCATGTAGGTTTGCACTACATGGAATTTGACTCTGGTTTTGTGGCTCTCTGTGTACTTAACATAGAATAACAACACTACAACACAACGATATCAATAAGGTGATGATATTTTTGAGGTGACCATAGGTGCTTTCATAAGATGGTAACCACAGGAAAGAGTTGATAAATAATCACTGGTAATGTGGATATGATGACCAAGCAGGTAGCCATATTCATTGTTCATTTAACTAAAACAGTTGAATAAGTTCATAAAATTGTCTCACTTTACTGCAATGCAGCCTTTAAGACAAGGGAATGACAATATTTAATTTATATTATGATACAGTGTTATGATAACCAAAATCCAAAGACAATATCTAGTTTCATATCACAATATCAATATTTTATTGATATATTGCCCAGCTCTAGGTGTACTTCTACTCAAGTACATCTGCAAATGCTTGATGGCTTAGTTGCGCTCCCCTCCATGGATGTATTTACATACTGACCAACCAATTAGCCGTTGATTTGTCATTTTCCATCTTTATTCTCAATGCAAACCCCATATTCTATTATGTAAAACAGCGAGAGGTGGAAGCTGAGCTTGGAAAACTGGTGGGCCAACAGGGGAGCATTCACAACAAGATGCTAGCGCTGCAGAGGATGGGGTGAGTGGAATGATGAACCCGTGTTGTTCTGAACAGCTCTTTCAACCCGCCTGGCTCACTCATCATATAATATACAGTATTTTATAGATAACACATGAACACATCTGTCTGATTCTACTTCATGGCGTGTTACATGGGCATGTCATTTTAGATGATTCACAACAAAACAAAACAAGGTCTGATCTGAGATGATGTTTGACTCTTAGATGATGTTTGACTATGTAACCCCCTGTGAGTCACAACAGAAGTAAAACTTAGAATAAACAACACCAGCAGATAAAGAACATGAGTATATCATCCATTTAAAGGCATAAATAATGTAAGTCACCCAGAATAGAAACACTGAGGCTCCGCTTTCAGGTTTGTTCACATGGTGAATATTATGTGGTAATATTGTGGTAATATTGATTTTGCACTGAGTTGTTTGTATATACCTTTTGTTAGGACCTGTATTTAACAAGGAAGGGTTTTACTATGCATATATGCTGTTTTCCAAATCTGCTGCCCTGACTTACGATATATAATTAAAGTTTATGAAACTTAAACTATGAATTAAAAGGTCCAGATGATCAGATAAAATGAATTTAAATGACTGAAAACAGAAGACAAAAAATAGATTCTCCTTTATGGGAAACTGTATAAATAGTTACAAGATTTTTTCGTCAGCTTCAAAAACTGTAGTATATGGTGGTCTATGGACCAGGAATTTTAACACACACACACACACACACACACACAACACTGTTTTGTCTCCTCACAGCCCCAGTCTCCAGCTGATTGGTGAAGATGCCAGTCAGCTGTCCGGCATGATTACATTTACCTGCAGCCTCGCTGAGAATGTTAGCCGCAAGGTCCGGCAGTTAGACCTGGCTAAGGTACAAACCACCACACACACACACTCGTTACATCGGGGTTAATTCTGTAAAATACACCACGTCCTCTGTGTGACGATGTGTCCACATCTCCCTGCTGCACAGACTCGTCTCTACAAGGTCATCCAGCGGGCCGACGATATCCTTGATCTGAAGTTCTGCACAGACGGAGTCCAGACGGCACTGCGTAATGAAGACTATGAACAGGCTGCTGCCCACATCCATCGCTACCTGTCTCTGGACCAGTCGGTCATTGAGCTGAGCCGGCAGGGTGAAGAAAGTAAGTGGATGGTCACATGTGATGTCACATTGTTTGCATTATTATAAGTGCTGTGACAAAGTGGTCGACACACAATTAGATTTTCTGCATCTTTGACATTTTAAACATGAGGTCAGGTTAGGTTTTTTTGGGGGTTGTACATCATTGAAGGACTCCAGCCAAATTTGTGCAACAATGCAAAATAAAAGAGGGAATGAGTACTTTTCAATAGGGATGCACCGATATCACTTTTTCACTGCACACGACCAATTCCAAGTACAACTCTTTAAGTTTCAGCCGATACTGAGTACCAGTTCCCTCCGTTCTCTTTGCTGAACAGGGCAGATTTAGACCACTAGTGTGGCATCAATGGGCAAAATGATTGAGATAGAATCAGAGTTTTTTCCACCGTTAAAGAAATACTGGATTCCATATGACAAAAATGCAGTAAATCAAAAGCATTTTGTTTTTAATTACGACATGTTACTCCTGGATTTTGGTGTTGGGTGTTAGTCTTGTGTAAAATCTCTGATACTGATACTGATCTCTGATCTCAGCCTAGTATTGGCCCAGTATGTAATAGCGGTATGGGTATCGGTGCATCCCTACTTTTTAATGTTCTGTGAATTCGCAACAAATGACCATTGTGAAATAATGCGCTACATAGAGGCTGTGATGCTGATTATACCTCTTTCGCTGCAGGCAGTGCGGTGGACGCCAGTCTGACCCTGCTTCAGGAAGCCGAACAGAAACTGAAAGTCATTGTGGCCGAGCGGCTGGACGAGGCTGTGTCAGCGGTCGACCTGGTGCAGGTGGAGAGGTTTTTCAAAATCTTCCCCCTGTTGGGGCTCCACCAGCAGGGCCTGGCCCGTTTCGGCCAGTACCTCTGCAGCCAGGTGAGTAGTGATGTGCATATGACAATCTGAAGTGGGTTGAAGGGCAGAATCAGACTTTGGGTTGGGAAAACTAGCTTGTGGGGTAAATGGGGATTCGTGGACTGTTTGAATAAGTTTTCTTTGGGAGTGAAATTGGAGACTGGAGAGGTTCAAAGTTGCTTGGCCAGGAGCCGGTCCTGTTGCTGCAAACACAGACATGGATCAGCCAGAACATTAAAACCATTGACAGGTAAGTGAATAACATTGATAATCTCTTTACAATACCACATGTCAAGGGGTGGGATATATTAGGTAGCGAGTGAACAGTGAGTCCATGAAGTTGATGTGTTGGAAGCAGGAAAAACGGGCAAGTGTACGGATCTGAGCGACTTTGACAAGGGCCAAATTGTGACGGCTGCATGACTGGGTCAGAGCATCTTCAGAACAGCAGGTCTTGTGGGGGTGTTCCCGGTATGCAGTGGTCAGTACCTACTAACGTGGCCTAAGGAGGGACAACTGGTGAACCGGCAACAGGGTCATGGGCACCCAAGGCTCACTGATGGGCATGGGGAGTGAAGGCTCGCCTGTCTGGTCCGATGCCACAGAAGAGCTACTGTGGCTCAAGTTGCTGAAAAAGTTAATGCTGGCTATGATGGACAGGTGTCAGAACACACAGTGCATCACAGCTTGCTGTGTATGGGGCTGCGTAGCCGCATACCGGTCACAGTGTCCATGATGACCCTTGTCCATCACCAAAAGCACCTACAATGGGTATGTGATTATTAGAACTGGACCATGGAGCAGTGGAAGAAGGTGGTCTGGTCGGATGAATCACATTTTCTTTTACATCATGGGGACAGCCAAGGGCATGACCCCATTTACCTGGGGAAGTGATGGCACCAGGATGCACTATGGGAAGAAGACAAGCCAGCAGAGGCAGTGTGATGTTCTGGGCAATGTTCTGCTGGGAAACCTTGGGTCCTGGCATTCATGTGGATGTTACTTTGACATGTACCACCTACCTAAACGTCGTTGCAGACCAGCTCCACCCCTTCATGGTAACAATATTCCCTGAGGGCAGTGGCCTCAGGTGGTCTTAATGTTTTGGCTGATCTGTGTATGTCAGTGATTTAGTGAAACAGCTGTTGAAAGAATATCTGTCTGTTACTAAAATGTTAGAGAGAAAACGCCTAATCTGTATTACGTATCACCTCCCACTGCTGGTGTGCTTACCAGCTGTCCACACAACCACTTTCCCACAGAATATCACATACTACTTACTACATACTACATATATGTACTATTTTCCAGTATTTTCCAGTATTTTCTTAGTATGTGTGTGAGTAAAAAGTACGATGGCTGTTCTGACACACTACTTTATGATAGAGCCGCGCCGCTTCCTTTCAGCTCTCTGGGGGTTCATGGTGACACGCTGCGTATAAACTTTTTTAAATATAAAAGTAAAAGATGATTTTCACTGCTTTCTTCTTAGCACAGGGAAAAGTACTACTTAAATCGTGCTGCCGGTTGGGTTGTGTAACGTCCTTCATCATTGTTGGCTGTTGTCGTGAAGTATCATAATGCATTGTGGGATATTCATGCCAGCGTAGTGTCCAGTGTTTGCATACTCAGAAATTTCTCGGATTGAGTACTGGCATTTTTGGCATACCAGATACTTTCGAAAAGTACCTGGTATTTTTTTTTTTTGCATGTGTTTTGATGTATACTGTGGTTATGGACATACTAAAAACACTCACATACAATTTTTGGGGTACTAACTAGTATGCTAGTGTGCACTTTTGGACCCAAACATGGCCGACGTCTTTTCACTTCGTCACAGAAGGGTAAAGGTCAGTTCTCCCCATTACCTGCAGTTAAAAAGCCAACGTTCTTTCACCTCCCATCATGTCTGATGACTTACCTCGTGTTTCAACACAGCGTATAAAACAATACATGTGTTGCCACTCACATATCTTTTTTTGGGGAAGGGGGGGACCCCCCCCCCATATGTACTTGGCCACTTACCCCACTCTTCCGAGCCGTCACGGCCTCTACTCCACCCCCTCTGCCAATCCGGGGAGGGCTGCAGACTTACCACATGCCTCCTTTGATACGATCCTCCCACGTAGCGTGTGGGAGGATCATGCTGTTTCCCCCCTGAACAGGTGCCCCAACTGAACCAGAGGAGGCGCTAGTGCAGCAACCAGGACACACACCGACATCCGGTTTCCCACCCGCAGACACGGCCAATTGTGTCTGTAGGGATGCCCGACCAAGCCGGAAGTAACGAAGGGATTCGAACCACCGATTCCCCATGTCTGTAGGCAACGGAATAGACCACTACGCTAGCCCAACATGATATCACGAGATTTCGTTCTTATATTGACGAAAATTAATCTATTGAATCATCAATAGATTAATTTTCGTCAATATAAGAACGAAATCATTTTGTGACCCTTGATTAAATTTTTTTTTTTGGCCATCCAGTCGTCTTACAGACAGAAAGTTGGCTTTTTAACGTTGCAGGCAATGGGAAGAACCAATGAAGCGTCAGTACATCAGCCATGGCTGTGAACAAGGTCTATTAGAGACATTTTAAGATGACTTTAGTGTATGTTTGATCCCTAATGCTAACTCTGTCTATCACAAACACTGTCGCTCTCTCCCCAACACACACACAGCTCGCCTCCAAAGCTGAGGAGAACCTGCTGCTAGCTACAAGTGGAGATCTGGGCGAGAAGAGAGGGCCTCTCGTTTTTGCTGACACTCTGACGCTGTTACTAGAAGGTACGACCACAGAGCCTGTTTCCCGTTCTTAGAAGAGGTTGTTGTGTTATCTAGTCATTCTGATGTATATGTGTGTGTCTGTGTCGCTCTCTCCCAAGGCATAGCTCGCGTTGTGGAAACTCACCAACCTATTGTGGAAACGTACTACGGCCCCGGCCACCTGTACACGCTCATCACTCACCTGCAGCAGGAGTGTGACCGGCAGGCCCAGAAAATAGTCGACAAGTTCATGCAGCAGAGGGACTTCCTCAACAAGGTGGCCGTGCTCCCAAACTGCACCGCACGCTTCCTTCGCTCACACGTAGCACGTGTAATAACGCTCCGCCCGCTCCTGTAGTTTCAGATTGTCCAGAACAGCATGATGAAGAGTGTGCCGTCGGAGAAGATCGAGCCCAGGTACTCCTCATCCCTCTCAGCAGCACTTCATGTTTCCCGGTAGTCTTCCCTGCTTGTGTTTGTTCTTCATCTGAGTCTTCTCTCTGGGATAGGGAGCTGGACCCGGTGCTGGTGGAAGTGACCCTGATGAACGCAAGGGCCGAGCTCTACGTGCGCTTTCTGCGTCGCCGTATGATGGCCGACTTTGAGGTGGGGGACGCCCAGAGCATCACACAGGGTAAGGCATCTTTAAAGGATAATGGTATTGACAAAGACTTTTATTTTGAGCTGCAGAAATAAAACCATTCCTGTATTGTTGATTTCTTTTTTTCTTTTTTTTTAAACCACACAGAACATCAACAGAATGTGGAGAAGCTGCTGAAACATTGCTTGCTAAGCAGGACCATGCAGGAACTAATTGGCTACTACATTCCTATGGAGGAGTACTACATGAGGGAGACTGTCAACAAGGTTGATATTCCACCCGTTTGCAGAAATTATGACAACGGTGCACAAGAAAAGAAACATAATGAAGGATATGTACCTTAGAGCTACAATCCTGAAGATACGCATGCAAAACAGATGTCGTTTCTCATACCGTCCCTGGTGTACTTGGGACAGTAGTAATCCACTGATGACCACATCACTCACACTGGGGTGGTGTTGGATGTGAGTGGTTGGTGTCTGGTAGGACGTTGCCAGGGGAAATGACAGGGTGCGTAGTGTTTTCCATCCTCATCATAGCTGTCAAATGAGGAGGAAGAAGGCAGGTAGAGTTGAGTTTGAAGAAGAAGTGACGTTGTTGGCGCCCGGGTAGCGTGGCGGTCTATTCCGCCGCCTACCAACATGGGGATCGCCAGTTCGAATCCCCGTGTTACCTCCGGTTCGGTCGGGCGTTCCTACAGACACAATTGGCCGTGTCTGCGTGTGGGAAGCTGGATGTGGGTATGTGTCCGCCTCTGGTCGGTCGGGGCGCCTGTTCGGGGGGGGGGGTAGCGTGATCCTCCCACATGCTGTGTCCCCCTGGCGAAACTCCTCACTGTCAGGTGAAAAGAAGCGGCTGGCGACTCCGCATGTATGGGAAGAGGCGTGTGGTAGTCTGCAGCCCTCCCCGGATCAGCAGAGGGGGTGGAGCAGCGACCGGGACGGCTCGGAAGAGTGGGGTAATTGGCCGAGTACAATTGGGGAGTAAAGGGGGGAAAAATCCACACACAAAAGAAAAAAAATGAAATGATGATCTTCAGGACTGTAGCTTTAACTAATGCAGCATGTCAACCATTTCATAAAGCCCAGAACATGAATGTTTTGTAGAGGGGTCGAGTGTTTTGTGGCTATGGAGTGAAACTAACCTTCCCTCGCAGGCTGTTGCGATGGATACGTATGAGAAAGGCCAGCTGACCTCCAGCATGGTGGACGACTGTTTCTACATCGTAAAGAAGTGCATCAGCAGAGCTTTGTCCAGCTCCAACATTGACTGCCTGTGCGCCATGATCAACCACTCGACCTCGGTGCTGGAGTCCGACTTCAGGTTCCTGAAACACCGCCCGAAATTCTTCCGTTCCCCGGCTGACATCAGCCGGGCACGTTTGTCTCACACCCGTTTCCGTGTCTTTGTCTGGCAGAGAGGTGTTGTACAATAAGCTGAGGCAGGGCTTCCCCGCCACCACGCTGCAGGACATCCAGCGGGGGGTCAGCAGCGCCGTGAGTCTGATGCAGAGCAGCTTGCAGCAGGGCAAGTTCAACGCACTCGGCATCGAGAGCGCCGAGCACGCCAAGGCTGCGTTCCTGGTAGGGATCAAATGAATGGACCCGTGCTCGCACCCTCTACACACACACACACACACACACAGTGTGTGTGTGTTTGCTATGTGGGCAGTAGGGAGTGGTCTCTGTCTGCTAAATGAGTCTATTTCAGAACCTGTTTACACTGTGTTTAAGGAGAAATGTTAGACAAATATCGATATTTGAATTCCAAACATGGCAAATTTACCACCAGAGCATTTAGTGAACATTGAAAACATGGTGGCGGCACGGTGGCACAGTGGTTAGTGCGGTCGCCTCACAGCAAGAAGGTCCTGGGTTCGAGCCCCGGGGTAGTCCAACCTTGGGGGTCATCTCGGGTCATCCTCTGTGTGGAGTTTGCATGTTCTCCCCGTGTCTGCGTGGGTTTCCTCCGGGTGCTCCGGTTTCCTCCCACAGTCCAAAAACATGTAGGTCAGGTGGATCGGCCGTACTAAGTTGTCCCTAGGTGTGTGTGTGTGTGTGTGTGTGTGTGTGTGTGTGTGTGTGTGTGTGTGTGTGTGTACCCTGTGGTGGCCTGGCGGCCTGTCCAGGGTGTCTCCCCTGTCTGCCGCCCAATGACTGCTGGGATAGGCTCCAGCAACCCTGAGAGCAGGATGAGCGGTTTGGATAATGGATGGATGGATGGAAACATGGTTGATATAATTATGACTGAAGTCTTAAGTTTTAGGGGGAATGGGTAGTTTGACTAAAAAGTAATATCAATAAAAATTCAGTCTATTATAATTTATACTCCAGCTGTACAGCCTGATGGACCATGTGTCATTACTTATGCATGAATTTCAACCAGCTTTTTAATTTGGCCTTACTAAAAGCTGTGTACTGCTCCTTATCTAGCCAGGGGGAGGGCTCCTCTCTGAGCAGCTTCCTTTTTCAGATGTAACGTTTTGTTTTCTCTCTCTCCCTCATCCATCCGCTCCATTGTGGTGGCGAATCTTATTTTGACTGTCCAGATTTGAAAACAATTGACAAACACGGTGCATCGTTGATCAGATCGGCGTCTAACTCACGCCGCTCTTCTCTCAGGTGACGCTGAATAACGTCGAAGTGTGTGGCGAAAACATCACAACGTTGAAGAGGAACCTGGAGGTGAGTTGACCTGTGCTTCTCCTTCCTCCGTCCGTCCCGGGACTTGTGGTTCTACCTCACAGCCCGGAAACGCTGTCGCTTTTTCTTTCGGCCAGAACGACTGCTCCAAGCTGTTTGTGGCGGGCACCGGTTGTGGCGAACAGGCGAAGATTGACAGCTGCTTGTCGGACCTCGTCAACACGTCCAGCAAGTTCAAGGATCTGTTACAGGTGGGAGCAGAACGCAGGCGGGTGGATCGGTGTTGCCGAGAGCGGCTCGGATAAAGAGATTTCCGCCCGTCATACAGTTTTCCTTTAAACTAGTCGCGCTGGCAGAGATGGCACTAGAAAGTTCCACAAGAGTGGAACATATTCATCACGTGTTATTAGGGAGACTGAATTTTCATCAAGGTTATAAAGGAGTATTATATATGTATAGAAGTATATATTATATATGTATATAAGGTAAATAAGTACACTTGTGAGCTTAATACTATCCTACAACTTATTTGCAAACCTTCCTTTCTAATTAATACTGATGACTTCATCCACCTTATGCATTAATATCTCTCTCCACCGGGGCGTCCAGGTAGCGTGGCGATCTACTCCGTTACCTACCAACACGGGGATCGCCGGTTCGAATCCCCGTGTTACCTCCAGCTTGGTCAGGCGTCTCTACAGACACAATTGTCCGTATCTGCTGGTGGGAAGCCAGATGTGGGTATGTGTCCTGGTCGCTACACTAGCACCTCCTCTGGTCGGTCAGGGCGCCTGTTCGGGGGAACTGGGGGGAATAGCGTGATCCTCCCACGCGCTACGTCCCCCTGGTGAAACTCCTCACTGTCAGGTGAAAAGAAGCGGCTGGTGACTCCACATGTATGGGAGGAGGCATGTGGTAGTCTGCAGCCCTCCCCGGATCAGCAGAGGGGGCGGAGCAGCGACCGGGACGGCTCGGAAGAGTGGGGTAATTGGCCAAGTGCAATTGGGGAGAAAAGGGAGAAAATTCCAAAAATAAAAATAAAGGATTATATATGTGTATAAGGTAAATACACTTGTGAGCTTAAAACTGTCTTATAACCTATTTACAAACCTTCCTTGATGACTTCATCCAACTTATGCATTAATATCTCTCTCGCTTTTTCCTCCCTCTTTCCCCCCTCTATTCTCTCTCTCACTCACTCTCTCCTCCCCCCTCTCACTCCCTCTCTCCTCCCTCTGTCTCTCTCCCCTCCCCCTCTCTCTCGCTCGCTCTCAAAACCTGACCTGAAATCAGATTAATGCATAGTGTGGATAAAGTCATCAGTACTAATTAGATGCTCCTGATATTTTGGTTAGATCTGAAGGGTTTTGGATAAGTTATAAGATAGTTGTTAAGCTCAGTAGTGTCTGTCTTCATCCTTCACCCCTGACTCCGACGCCAACAGTAGAAGTCTGTGAAACTATCAGGCAGCTTTCAGGGGTGAATACTGTCATGATGGGATCTCACGGAGGCCAGGACGGGGACCGTGACCATACTGTTGACTGATGGTCAGACAGCTGCATCAGGAGGCACATCATGTTGTACATCATGTTACACATCATGTTACACATGTTACACATCATGTTACATGTGTTACACATCATGTTGCACATCATGTTACGCATGTTACACGTGTTACACATGTTGCACCTCATGTTACGCGTGTTACACAATATATTACACGTGTTGCACATCATGTTGCACATCATGTTACACATCATGTTACACGTGTTGCACATCGTGTTACACAATATGTTACACGTGTTGCACATGTTACACATCATGTTGCACATCATGTTACATATCATGTTACGCGTGTTACACAATATGTTACACGTGTTACACATCATGTTACACATCATGTTACATGTGTTACACATCATGTTGCACATCATGTTACGCGTGTTACACAATATGTTACATGTGTTATATATGTTGCACATCATGTTACGCGTGTTACACAATATGTTACACGTGTTACACATCATGTTGCACATCATGTTACGCATGTTAGACAATATGTTACACGTGTTACACATCATGTTGCACATCATGTTACGCGTGTTACACAATATGTTACACGTGTTACACATCATGTTGCACATCATGTTACACATCATGTTACACATCATGTGATTCTGTCTGACAGGAGGGCCTGACTGAGTTGAACACCACAGCCGTCAAACCGCAGGTGAAACCCTGGATCAGCAGTTTCCTGTCCATCTCACACAATATTGAAGAGGTAATGGTCCCCAGCATGACTTTAAATCTCAGTAGAGGTTACAAAGAGTGGAACTGACCGTCTTCCTCTGCACAGGAAGAATTTCACGAGTACGAGGCCAACGATCCCTGGGTGCAGCAGCTCATTGTTAACCTGGAGCAACTCATGACAGAGTTCAAGGTATCTTGACCGCACCAAAGCAGAGAAAATGCACTTCAGAATAAGCCTGACATCTCTGAAACCAGAATTTCATACCAGTTTAATTTACTCCTTCCTTCCCAACATTTCTCCCCTTCATCGCACCCGGCCAGATGGCCCTCTCTCCCGTCATCTACGACATGCTGACCAGCCTGATGACCAGCCTGATATCCATCGAAATGGAGAAGACGGTCTTCAAGTGCACTTTCAGCAGGGTGAGGAGCCCGGTTTTGGCCACCAGGTGGCGGCGAGCATGTTCCGCATCCCTTACATCACTGACACACATGAGACAAACAGAACCGCCCCGCGCCATCATTTATTCATAAGTTTGGAAAGGGCGTCGATAAAAGGGTTTCTCTTTTTGGCACACTGGCATCTTTCTATTTTAAGCAGTACATTTGCTGAGATTCAGCGCCGGTCTTCACAATCAAAGAACGCACACGGTGTGTGTGTGTTTGTGTGTGGGTGTATATTTTGTTCTTTACTGTAAATGTTGTTTGTTTCCCCTGTTCATTCTTCCAGCTCGGAGGGCTGCAGTTTGATAAAGAGCTGCGGTCTCTTGTGGCCTACCTCACAACGGTGACCACTTGGACGATACGGGATAAGTTTGCTCGCCTCACACAAATGGCCACCATCCTCAACTTGGAACGGGTAATCAGACATAGAAAGGATAATACACACACTCGGACAAATACCGAGTTGGTGATGTGTTTTGTTTGTCCGTTATCATCGCAGCAACACTTCTACGGTTGTCGTCACTGGCTCTCTGTTTGTGTGTGTGCAGGTAACAGAGATCCTGGATTACTGGGGTCCAAACTCTGGCCCCCTGACCTGGCGTCTGACCCCGGCTGAGGTGCGTCAGGTTCTGGCTTTACGGATCGACTTCCGCAGCGAGGACATCAAGCGGCTGCGCCTGTAGCGTGGCGAGCTTCAACCGAGGGGCTCCCACCTCCCGGTGTGTTGAACTCACGAGGAACCACACAAAATCCGTCTTTCTGTAAATAGATGTGAGCGGGACGTGGACAAATGGACAGCGATTTCTCGCAGGAAAGCGTCTGATGGCTCGCCAAGAAGATTTCCGCTGCCGGCGCCCCCCCCCCCGCCCGCTTCTGCTTTCCGTTCTCTGCCGATGTCGCTCCGTATTTCACACGTCCGCGGAGATTCGCAGGGTGTTGGAAAACTGCTTTGGGATTTGGGAGCGGTTGCATGGGAATAATGGTGTGCGGTTACAGGTGAATATGTGAAATGTAGGATATTAATTAAGTCTCTCGAATGTGTAATTTTGCAGCAGCTGTGTCATACTGGGAGCGCCAGCCAGCGAACCCGTAACCAGCTCGGCGAAACGCCCTGGGAATGAGGAGCGGGGCTCTGCGGCCGGCGGCGGCGGCGCAGAGCAGTAATGAACATCATTTCCATTAGACTGACAGAAGCAGGTCAGACAGCTGATCCAGCCTTCCTCATTCAATATCTGAATAGCTTCTTCTCTGCGGCGACGGTACACTTTTAACCTAATAAATTGAGAGGCGCGGCACAACGCCGCTGATCTCTGCCTCTGCCATCTGCCGAATTTCCCGAAGTGCCGTCCTGCTGCCATGCAAGACCTGTTCCAATCTTTAAAATACCGCACGCATTCGTGCCGCTAAGCTTTATTCGCCAGGTAGTTAAGCGTCAGAAGAGGGCCATTTTCATCATTCTCGGCCCGATACGCCGGCCTAATCTGAATCCTGCGTGCACCTGAGTGGTGGAGCGAGGCCGGTCAGCTGCCAGTCTGGTGCGAGAGAGCAAAAAAGCATGTAGATGTACGGGATTTACATAATCCACAAGAGCCGGTTTTGGAGGTGGGGTGGGGGGTTTGAACTGTATCGAGCGGCATCACACACACGTATCTTGCAAAATAAGTAGGGAATCAAAGAGACGGCAGGACGGCAGGAGTCGTTAGGAAAAGTGTGGCTTTAATGTAAACACAACATTCGATTGGCTCAGCACAAACATTCCACATGAGAGCAACCAATAAACTACAGAGTAAGACGAGTGGGGGGGGGGGAGGAGGGGGAGAGTGTGGGGGGGGCGTGGGTCACAAAAACATTCACAGTAAAAAAAAAATCTGGTATAATCATAATATATATATATACAGTACGGTGTTTTTAAGGTGGAGATGGGGTGGTGGTGTGAGGAGTGATGAAGAGTATAGAGGAGAAACGGAGGACGGTGAGGTGTCGAGGTGCGCGGGTGAATAAATGGAGAGCTGTACTTTTGTTTTCTTTCCTCTGTGATAAGAGAAACGTGACATGATGGTGGTGATGGTGTGTGGGGGGGCGGGGCGGTGTTAAACCCCGCCCCCTGTAGAGAAAGGCGTGTCCTAAATGACGTCTCCCTCCTTGTGCTGCGTTCCAGCTCTGAACAGTCACAAGGAGCACGCCGCGTCACGTGACGGGAAGTGTCCCCCCCCCCTCTAACGCCGAAATGTAAGATGGGTATCGGCCCCCCACCCCACCTCCACCTCCCCCCCTCCACCACACTTTTAAACAGGACAGGAAGTAAATCTGTGGCACGGGAGTCGAGGAGGTAGGAGGAAGCGTGTCGGGCACGAGGCTTGAATAAATCATCCGACGATAATAAAGTGGCTGTGACGCGGACGCGCGCGCGCACGCGGGTGGCGTCGGTGATCTTTCACTCGACTCGGAACCGGACGGATGACTCGTGATTCGGGAGGGCTGGCACCGACGTGACAACGCGCCAGATCTCGGCGGCCCGACGCGGGGGGAGGGGGGGGGAGGCCGGCCACGCTCCACAACGTCAGCGTCCCCCCCCTCTCCGCTCGCGGGGTGAGTGGAAACGGGGGAGGTCGCCCCCCCCCCCGCGTGTGCTAAATCCTAAAGAACAGTGGCGTACGTATATGTGTGGAGGGGGGAGGAGGAGGAGGGGGGAGGCCTGGCCGCGCCGCCGCCGCCGTGCCGCGACCCTGAGCCACCAGCGCAGCGTCTCTCTCCCCCAACATCAGCATCACCAAAAGAAACCCGGCACCAGCGGAGACATTCAGCACATTTGGACATTTCTAAAAAAAAAATAAAAAAAAACCCAACCACAAAAAAAAAGAGAGAAAGGTCTTGCAGGTAGAAATGCCATGCAAAGAGCGGTCCAACCGTCCGGTCCGGTTCGGTTCGGGGACGGGCGGACCGCTTCCTCGCATGTCACCTCTAGGTTGAGTTTTGCAAAACGAGAAGGCGGCGGCTGAATAAAACCCCGGTGCCGCTCGGTTCTGATCCCCCCTCCTCCCCCCCCCCGCTGCTAGTTCGGCCGGAAACGAGACACGGGACACAAGTCGGTGGGAGACGCGTTTTCTTTTCTCTTTTTTTTTCTCTCTCTCTTAAAAAGTGGAATAAAATGAAATCGGACTGGGAGGAGGAGAACAAAAGATGGCAATAATCCAGTGTGGTGTCTGACGGGCAGCTCTTTGGGTCCATTTGGACATGTACATTTACATATTCATTGTGTTTTTAGTATCATCAAAATTATCATTATTAACACCTCGTGCGCTCTACGGCGACCTCTTGTGATTGGCCGGGCCTCAGTATAAGCCACACCCCCTCAGGTTGTTCGCGATGATGATGTCGGTGACCGCGTCGAACACTACCTGGATGTTCCCGGTGTCCGTGGCGCAGGTCAGGTGACAGTAGATTTCCTTATTGGGGGAGCGGTTCTTGCTCTCGAACTGGACCTGGATGTAAGCGGTGGCGTCGTCGTAAGTGTTAGCACCTGGGTCGTGGAGGCGGGGGGAGAGGGGGAGGGGGGAGAGAGAGAGAGGGGGAGAACTCATGAACGACTGGATGAAGGGAAGGCGCCATTTCTCCTTGGGGGGAGGACAAAAGAGGCGGAAGTGTTACCTGTGTACTCCGGGAAACAGATGCTGAGGGGGGACTTCTTGATCTTCTCGGCGAATAGATCCTTCTTGTTGAGGAAGAGGATGATGGAGGTGTCGATGAAGAACTTGTTGTTGCAGATGGAGTCGAAGAGCATGAGGGACTCGTGCATGCGGTTCTGCAGAAACAACGAGGAACCGACATGTCAGCGGTCCAACCGACGGGTGTGAAGTGGATGTGTTTACACGACTGTGGTGTGGGGTTCTGGTTCTGGTTCTGTGGTGACACAACTTCAATGTCATCTTAAAGGCCGCGTTACAGTAACGCGAGACCATTTTCTTTTTTTGGGGGGGGGGATTTCCCCCCCTTTTTTTCGCCCCAATTGTATCCGGCCAATTACCCCACTCTTCCGAGCCGTCCCGGTCTCTGCTCCACCCCCTCTGCTGATCCGGTGAGGGCTGCAGACTACCACAGGCCTCCTCCCATACACGTGGAGTCACCAGCCGCTTCTTTTCACCTGACAGTGAGGAGTTTCACCAGGGGGACGACCACGCTATTCCCCCCAGTCCCCCCAACAGGCGCCCCGACCGACCAGAGGTGGCGCTAGTGCAGCGACCAGGACACATACCCGCATCCATGGCCAATTGACCTTTCGCACATTCCCGCCCCAGAGCGGTTCTGGTCCAATCCTACCTTAGCAACGGTCTGTCAAGCTTTCAAACACACAACAAAATGGTGAAGCGGTGTGCCTATGGGATCTGCAGACCGGATACTAGATATGTGAAAAGTTTGGAGCGGGTGTCATTTTCTTTCCCTTCCCCAAACCCAGAACGCAAGAAGCCCAATGTGGGCAGTAGATTTGGCAGTATAGCAGACCCCATGGCCCGCTTAATCCATCCAGAATCAACACAAACACCTGTCTGCTCCAAGCTAAGCTAGCTACTAGCTATGATTGCTAGCTAATACAGCTACCATATTGTTACTGGTACTTTTACCCACACAATGTGCTGATTTCTTCCTGCACATCTTGGTGTTTTCCGGCTACTTCCTGGATAGTTCTGAAATGCTTGACGGGCATAGCAACAGTAACTAAGGGGGGCGGGACTTTGCGAAAGGTCAATTGTGTCTGTAGGATGTAGGGACGGCCGACCTAGCCGGAGGCAACACGGGGATTCGAACCAGCGAGCCCCGTGTTGATAGGCAACGGAATTGACCGCTACGCTGCCCGGACGCCCCGCGAGACCATGTTCTGAACTTGTTCCTGTTTCAGTGAAATGAACAACGAACGTCTCTACCTGCCTGTCATGGTGTCCACGTTGCTATTGATCATCTATTGATCATCTACTGATCATCTATCAGTGTGTAAATAAACTCAGCACAAAAAGTAAGGACATGTGTGTTTGGTAGATGATGTCTTGGTTGTAACGAAGCTTCTTGGCAGTAAATCTTCTATCAGGCAGCTGATGGGCAGCATCCGGGGTACCAGAAGCTCAACACAGGAGTCAATAGCAGCAGCAAGATAAGCTGTTGGGCGCTGGCAGAGAAGATCTGGCAGATGTTTCATGGGCGCAACCCACATACTCAGCTCTGCTGCTCATCCCACAAAGGCATGTTCCTTACACATGTGGCGCCATTTAAAAGGCAAATAAACGGTATAAGATTTACTGCCCAGAAGCTTTGTTACAACAAAGACATCCTCTACCCAACACACGTTTCCTTACTTTTTGTGCCGAGTATATCTTCTGAAAGCACCAGTCGTCATCCGCTAAATATCACCACATTATATGGATGCATCCGGTCCAGAAGTATCGTGATGTTCGGTTATTTTATCAGTACCGCCCGGTCCTATCTGGTGGGGTGGCCGGGTCCTATCTGGTGGGGTTGCCAGGTCATATCTGGTGGGGTTGCCCGGTCCTATCTAGTGGGGTTGCCGGGTCCTATCTAGTGGGGTTGCTGGGTCCTATCTAGTGGGGTTGCCGGGTCCTATCTGGCGGGGTTGCCCGGCCCTATCTAGTGGGGTTGCCGGGTCCTATCTAGTGGGGTTGCCGGGTCCTATCTGGTGGGGTTGCCGGGTCATATCTAGTGGGGTTGCCCGGTCCTATCTAGTGGGGTTGCCCGGTCCTATCTAGTGGGGTTGCCGGGTCCTATCTAGTGGGGTTGCCGGGTCCTATCTGGTAGGGTTGCCAGGTCCTATCTAGTGGGGTTGCCAGGTCATATCTGGTGGGGTTGCAAGGTCCTATCTGATGGGGTTGCCGGGTCCTATCTGGTGGGGTTGCCGGGTCCTATCTAGTGGGGTTGCCGGGTCCTGTCTGGTGGGGTTGCCGGGTCCTATCTGGTGG
Organism: Lampris incognitus; assembly: GCF_029633865.1. NCBI lineage: Eukaryota > Metazoa > Chordata > Actinopteri > Lampriformes > Lampridae > Lampris > Lampris incognitus. The sequence goes on along the minus strand of NC_079214.1, from coordinate 7,153,817 downwards.
GGTTGCCAGGTCCTATCTGGTGGGGTTGCCGGGTCCTATCTAGTGGGGTTGCCGGGTCCTATCTAGTGGGGTTGCCGGGTCCTATCTGGTGGGGATGCCGGGTCCTATCTAGTGGGGTTGCCGGGCCCTATCTAGTGGGGTTGCCGGGTCCTATCTGGTGGGGTTGCCGGGTCTTATCTGGTGGGGTTGCCAGGTCCTATCTGGTGGGGTTGCCGGGTCCTATCTGGTGGGGTTGCCCGGTCCTATCTAGTGGGGTTGCCGGGTCATATCTGGTAGGGTTGCCGGGTCCTATCTAGTGGGGTTGCCGGGTCCTATTTGGTGGGGTTGCCAGGTCCTATCTAGTGGGGTTGCCGGGTCCTATCTGGTGGGGTTGCCCAGTCCTATCTAGTGGGGTTTCCGGGTCCTATCTGGTGGGGTTGCCGGGTCCTATCTGGTGGGGTTGCCGGGTCCTATCTAGTGGGGTTGCCGGGTCCTATCTGGTGGGGTTGCCGGGTCCTATCTGGTGGGGTTGCCGGGTCCTATCTGGTGGGGTTGCCGGGTCCTATCTGGTGGGGTTACCGGGTCCTATCTGGTGGGGTTGCCGGGTCCTATCTGGTGGGGTTGCCGGGTCCTATCTGGTGGGGTTGCCGGGTCCTATCTGGTGGGGTTGCCGGGTCCTATCTAGTGGGGTTGCCGGGTCCTATCTGGTGGGGTTACCGGGTCCTATCTGGTGGGGTTGCCGGGTCCTATCTGGTGGGGTTGCCAGGTCCTATCTGGTGGGGTTACCGGGTCCTATCTGGTGGGGTTACCGGTTCCTATCTGGTGGGGTTGCCGGGTCCTATCTGGTGGGGTTACCGGTTTCTATCTGGTGGGGTTGCCGGGTCCTATCTAGTGGGGTTGCCAGGTCCTATCTAGTGGGGTTGCCAGGTCCTATCTGGTGGGCTTGCCCGGTCCTATCTAGTGGGGTTGCCGGGTCCTATCTGGTGGGCTTGCCCGGTCCTATCTGGTGGGGTTGCCAGGTCCTATCTGGTGGGGTTGCCTGGTCCTATCTAGTGGGGTTGCCAGGTCCTATCTGGTGGGCTTGCCCGGTCCTATCTAGTGGGGTTGCCAGGTCCTATCTAGTGGGGTTGCCAGGTCCTATCTAGTGGGGTTGCCAGGTCCTATCTGGTGGGCTTGCCCGGTCCTATCTAGTGGGGTTGCCAGGTCCTATCTGGTGGGGTTGCCGGGTCCTATCTGGTGGGGTTGCCTGGTCCTATCTAGTGGGGTTGCCGGGTCCTATCTAGTGGGGTTGCAGGGTCCTATCTGGTGGGGTTGCCGGGTCCTATCTGGTGGGGTTGCCGGGTCCTATCTGGTGGGGTTACCGGGTCCTATCTAGTGGGGTTGCCAGGTCCTATCTGGTGGGGTTGCCAGGTCCTATCTAGTGGGGTTGCCAGGTCCTATATAGTGGGGTTGCCGGGTCCTATCTAGTGGGGTTGCCCGGTCCTATCTAGTGGGGTTGCCCGGTCCTATCTAGTGGGGTTGCCAGGTCCTATCTGGTGGGGTTACCGGTTCCTATCGGGTGGGGTTGCCGGGTCCTATCGGGTGGGGTTGCCGGGTCAGACGGCGGACGTGCCCGTCATACTCACGGTGGTTTCGTCCTCGTGGAGCACCTGGTCGTATCCGCTCAGAGCCACGCAGAAGATGATGGCCGTCACGTCCTCGAAGCAATGGATCCACTTCTTCCTCTCTGACCTTTGACCCCCCACGTCAAACAGCCTGACGAAGAGCAAGAGAACACAGATCTCACCGACCCTCGGCCGTAAGGCGTTCGGTCAGAAAGCCGGGCCGCCAATCGGCAGGCGCCGGTTCCGTACCCGCTGTGATTCATCACGTATGTAGTATTTCAAACGCCGTGATTGGATACTGTGATTTTGACAGGCTCCACCCCCTCCCATCCGTGGGGAAATGGGGGGGGGGGGAAGCGCAGTAACCCAAAGGCAAACGCACAACCAGACGTGTTTACGTGTGCGGCGCCGCGTGTTCGAGGAGTGTGAAACCTGCGCACATCCGTCCCCGAGGTGCAGAGACCCGGACATCGGACCTCTGCAGCGTCGGCTCGCTCCGAGTCAACAGCCCGGTTCAGACACGCACACAGACACACACACAGACACACACACAGACACACACACACCCAGTACAACACGGATGTGGTGCGTTACACAGCAGCCGGGCGACTGCTCCGCCGCTACCTGAAGTGTAGGTTCTTGAAGGTGAAGTGGGTCTCGACGATGCCGGTGGTCTTCACTCGGGTCCTGAGGATGTCCTGCTCCGTGGGCTGGTAGTCCGCCGCCCCGATCCGGTCTAGACTGTCCAGGTAGCTGACGGCACACACGGAGGGAGACGGCGCGTGAGAATGTCGGCCCGTTTCAGCGTCGCACTTGGCGCAGTTGTCGGGAAAACCGGACACAAACACGTGCACACATTTCATTCATGTCTGGTTCTGGACACCGCTACTCACTACTGGGCCGAGTCGTTGAGCTGGTACTCCCGGGCGCGGTTGAAGCACTCCTGCGTGCCGGCGTCGGCCCACACGCGCTTCATGGCGGTCAGGAGCTCCGCGGAGTACGGCTCGGTGTCCTCCATGCGACTCACCACGTCGCACACCAGCTTCGCATCCGCCTGGACACAACAACACAAGGGTCAACAACCGTCAGCGCGCGAGGGCGGGTCGCTTAAAGCGGCGGTCCTCCGCGGCGGAGACACGAGCGCCCTAAAGGCCAACTGACTTTTCTATCCTTGTCGCCGAACTCGATGCCCAGCGAGTCCATGGCCCGCAGGATGGCCGCCAGACTCTGGATGGTGTTGCTGTAGACCACCGGCTTGTACTGCTTCACGTCGTCCCCAGAGAAGCCGTCTTCGTGGATGATCCTGCACACACAGACCCACGTTACTACCGACCAAAGGGCCGGACTGTACCAAGTCCCTGTAAAGACACACACACACACACTCACACGCACACACACACACTCACACACACACTCACACACACACACACGGCTAGTAGAGAGAGGGTCCTGCATTCTGCTGCATCCTTGAATCTCGTGTGTGTGTGTGTGTGTGTGTGTGTGTGTGTGTGTGTGTGTGTGTGTGTGTGTGTGTGTGCGTGCACCAGGTTTTTCTATCCTGATGGGGAAATGTGATCCCCATTAGGATAGAAAACCCGAAACCACCTACCTTGTGGGAACATTTCACGGATCCCTGTGAGGAAAATGGCCTATTTAAGGGTGAGGACTTAGGTTCAGGGTAAGGGTTTAGATCAGGGTAAGGGTTCAGGTCAGGGTAAGGGTTCAGGTCAGGGTAAGGGTCAGGGTAAGGGTTCAGGTCAGGGTAAGGGTTCAGGTCAGGGTAAGGGTCAGGGTAAGGGTTCAGGTCAGGGTAAGGGTTCAGGTCAGGGTAAGGGTTTAGATCAGGGTAAGGGTTCAGGTCAGGGTAAGGGTCAGGGTAAGGGTTCAGGTCAGGGTAAGGGTTCAGGTCAGGGTAAGGGTCAGGGTAAGGGTTCAGGTCAGGGTAAGGGTTCAGGTCAGGGTAAGGGTTCAGGTCAGGGTAAGGGTTCAGGTAAGGGTTCAGGTCAGGGTAAGGGTTCAGGTCAGGGTAAGGGTTCAGGTCAGAGTAAGGGTTCAGGTAAGGGTTTAGGTTCAGGGTAAGGGTTCAGGTCAGGGTAAGGGTCAGGGTAAGGGTTCAGGTAAGGGTTCAGGTCAGGGTAAGGGTTCAGGTCAGGGTAAGGGTTCAGGTCAGGGTTCAGGTCAGGGTAAGGGTTCAGGTCAGGGTAAGGGTCAGGGTAAGGGTTCAGGTCAGGGTAAGGGTTCAGGTCAGGGTAAGGGTTCAGGTCAGGGTAAGGGTCAGGGTAAGGTTAAGGTTAAGCATGTAGCTAGCCCACAAGTATAGGCCAACACGGTGTGTGTGTCTGCATGTGTGCGTGCATGCATTGTGGTGCTGATAGCAGTGTTGTGCAGTGATGCCAAGTGATTCTTTTCAACTCGACCCAAAAAAGCCTCCCACGCTGGGAGTCCCACCTCGCCTCCTCACAAACCGCCGTGAGAAGGGGGAGAAAAAAAACAAAACAAACTCTTTGTCATGTTTCTTCTTCGTCTCAACCCGCAGCTTTGCAGCATGAATAAGTCAGCGGAGAGGTGGACGCCGCCAGTTTTGGGCCGGGGGGGGGGGGGGGTTGGACAGTCAGAGAGGGAGGAGGAGGGGGAGGAGGACCGCTCGGGCCGAACCGTCCCGAAGCACCCGGGGCTGTTGGTGAGGAGGCGGGAGAGGACGGAGACCACGGTGGGATGTCGGCGAATGGAGGTTCGGGTCTGTGCGGAGGAGAGAGAGGGGGGGAGGGGGGAGGAGGATGCGCTGACGGCACAGAGGAGGCCAGGAGGTCCAGAGGCGCCGTGGACATGAATAAAACACGAGCCACGGTAGCCCCGCGTCTCTTCTGGGTCGCCAACGCCTCCTAAGTTAACTAAGAGGGTTAGGAAGCATAACAGTGATTTAGGATATGAAGGGAGCGATGCAGATTATGAAGGGGAGGTGGGGGGGAGGAGGTCCAGACGTGGGTTTTAGATGCCATATTTCTGGGCAAATCCTCTTTTATAGGCAAAGTACTCCCGGCGATATCGGGCACTTAAAGCCATTAAGATTAAAGCAGAGGTATTCACTAATGGAGCGCCAGTGACCTCACCGTAACGCGCGCGCGCGCACGCACGCGCGCGCGCGCGCGCGTTCACGGACCAACAACAACACCCACGTATTGTCTCTCACACACACACACACATTAAGAAATAAAGAGTAAAGAGAGTAAAGAGAGAGTAGAGTCATCAGCAGTGCAATAAAGGGTAAGAAGTGAAGCCGTCGGGGGTAAAATGTCCGCAGCGAGCCGCGGCCTCCGTCCTGCCCGCGCGCCCGCCCGCCCGCCCGCGGGACGAGCAGGCAGGCAGGCACCCGGCGGAAACATGGCGGCTCCGCTCGGACGGAGGAGGCGCAATCTCGGGGCCTGTGACGGAGGTGCGATTCAATCAAAGCGGGGCAAAGGAGACGGCGACTGAAGACACGTAAAGGAGAAGGAGAAGAAGAAGGAGAAGGGAGGAGGAAGGACGGACGGACGGCCACTTACTTCATCTGTTTGACGATGGTGCTTTTGCCCGACTCCCCTCCCCCTGCGAAGACACGAAGGGGGCAGAATGAGAGAGGGGGGCGGCGGTGGAGGTTCAGCACCACGGAGAGCGCAGCGCCTCCGCCCCGCTTCCCCCCCACCCCCCCCAACCAGCACAAGCAGCCGTGCACACACGCACACACACGCACAGACACACACACGCAAACACACGCACAGACACACACACGCAAACACACGCACAGGCCCGCACACGCCGGCAGGGCCGCGCAGCGTCTTACCGAGCAGCAGCAGTTTGACGTCCTTGGCGGCGGTGATCCCGTCCTCCTTTAGGTTCTTCTCGATGGCCTTGCTCCGGTCCAGAGCCGCTCGCTCCTCGGCGCTGAGCGTACACCCCATGTTCCTCCTGCAGGAGCGATGAACGATCCCCGCCCGGCCGACTCAATCACCGTCTCTCTCTCTCTCTCTCTCTCGCTCTCTCTCTCTCTGTCTAGGTCTAGGTCTCTCTCTCTCTCTCTCTCTCCGCCGCCGTCTCTACAGCATTAGGCCCGGATTGAGGGCAGATGAAGGAGCCGGGATCCGAACAAAAAAAGGAGTCTCTCTTCTTTCTTTTTTTCTCTCTCCCCCCGTTTTCCTCCGCGGTGCCTCCGTCTGTCGCTCCGGTGTCTCTTCGGAGAGGAGGTGGGGTCGATCTGCTGGGTGGAGGAGGAGGAGGAGGAGGTGTGTTGCAGGAGGGAGGGAGGGGGGGTCTCTATAGGGCTCTTCAGTCTCCTCACAATAAAGCAGCGGCGGACGGGAGGAGGGACGGCGCGACGCACACGACGCGCGCGATGACGTCACGGGCGTCACGCACGTCCCGTGGAGGATTTAGTCTAATGACGGCGTCCCGGCGGTCGATTCCGTCGCTTACCCGCACGGGGGGCTCGCCGGTTCGAATCCCCCCCCCCCGCGCGTTACCTCCGGCTCGGTCGGGCGTCCCTACCGACACAGCGGGTGGGGAACCGGATGTGGGTAAGAGCGGGGTAATTGGCCAAGTACAAGCGGGGAGAAAAATCCCCCCCCCCCAAAAAAATAGAAAAAAGAAAAGATTATTCTAATGAAGGGGGGCTTTATTCACAAATAGAAACGCTGTCCTGGCGTGACGGGAAAACGTCTGAAACGGGAAGAAACCAACCCCCCCCCCCCCCCGCTGCGTCACATTGAGTCAAATGTGTTGTTTGTAATGTGCCGGGGCTGAAGTGACGCGAGTCCGAAACCCTGAAGTGACTCGGAAACTGAAACTAGACTCGCATCACGGCGCACCGAGCGCTTCTTGGTCTGCTGCAAAGCAAAACCTGTTTTTGTTTTATAAATTCACTTCTGACGTAACCGCTTGTTTTTCTTGCCCGGTGCGGGATTCGATACGGGGTGTCCTGCACCAAGGGCGACGTCGCTAACCGCTCGGCTAAAGGGTCAGACCCGTTATATGTAGTAGTTTACACTGATTTCTCCCAATTTTAGTGGCCAATCGCGCCCTATTCAAGTTCAAACCCCCACCCTCGTACTGCGTGCGTTCTCCAACCGCGTCTCTCCGGCCGGCAGTCTGGAAGGAGACGCCTCCCCCACTTCCGTGACAAGGCGACTCCAGGCCGAACCGCTGCTTTCCCCCCCACACACCCAGAGGCGCGGTCACGTGACGAACACAAGCCGACTCCGCCCCCCTCCCGAGGACAGCGTTGCCAATGATCGCTGCTTCATCGAGTTCGGCCATAGTCGGATCTGACGAGACCGGGGCGCGAACCCCCGGTCCCCGGCGGGCAACTGCGTCGACACAAAGCCGACGCTTAGACCGCTACGCCACCGCGGACTACAAAGCGAGACTTATTTAACCGGGATTTCTTTTTCTGTTCTACTCCAATAGAAACACGTCCGGACAATGTCAACGAGAAAGAGGCGATGACGCCTGAACGAAGCTGGACCTAAAGGCCTCAAAGTTCGGATGAACCACTCGTCTTGTGGCAGGTGTCCATTTCCCTCGGAACAATCACACCAACCCACCCCCACCCACCCCCCCGCCCCCCCCCGTGCTCAGTCATATGACTGAATAATAAACATCACCGACTTCATGAAGTCTCACCACTGAAAGATCAGATCAGTCCTGTCACGAAGAACCGCCGTGAAACCTCAAGATGAAGCTCATGTCTTCCGAGGAACACTAAAGCCCATTATAACAAAATGAGAGGGGGGGGGGGTGGGAGGAGGAAACACATCACAAGCCGGATCAGAGCCTCCTACCAAACCGAAAAGCCACATGAAAAGGACAACTGTCAGAGAGGAGGCCGAGGGAGCCACTCCAACCCTCCGTGCTCGGCTCCCCGTGACGTCACACAGGGGTCTCATTCTGTTACCCCCCCCCCCCCAACGTTAATTTGACAAACCACCGGGCCTGCTTGCTGGTTCTGCAAGCACCAACAAGATGGCTGCGTTCACACAAATGACAGTAGACTTTGCGCTCGCCAGACATCCGCTATGGACGGGGACTCGGGTAACCAAACTGACAACCAGCAACCGGGAGCAAGTTATGGTCCGGCCTTTCGGGTCCTTGCGTACGGAAAAGAAAAGAACCCCCGTCTCCCCCAGCGGTGCAACACAGAAGACGAAAACACACACCCAAAATTCCCCCAAAAAACGACACCACCGAAAAACATACAGAACTGAGCCCAGAGTTCTGCTGCAGCCCGGACCCGTCCCACACCCGACACTTTCATCCGGCCCACATACCGCGTGGAATGATGGCACTTGGGCGGTCCGCTCCTGCTTGCCAGATCTGGGCCAGAACCAATGCCGCATGTGCCACATATTTGCCAAAGGTGGCCATATTTGTTTTGTGATATTTGGGCCCTATTCACCGTTTACCACACGGGCCACTATCAGGGTCACATCCGGACCACATGCTGCCCAGAGCACTGCAGCTTAGCCAAAAAAGGCCCACATGTGATTTGGTATATTTGGGCCATATTTGCCACTTCAGGCTCACATCCATTTTGTCAGGGCCAGAAGAAGACCATCAGTGCCGCATCACTGCCCGAAGTGGCCCACATCCGGATGCTGTCTGGGAGGGAACAAAGCAAAAATAAACAAAAACAAAACACACAAACAGTTAACAACACTCAGCGCAACACAGTCCAAAAGATTCCACGGTCCAGAGGACCCACGCCAGCCAGGGTGACTGTCAGAACTGCCGGTCTGCATGGGCTAGCAGTTAGCTTAGCCTGCCCCACTTCTGCGCCCTGTCAGACCGCCCTCGGTGCGGCTCCGGCAGGAGCGTGGTCCCTGGGCCCACCAGACACAGCAGACCAGGCTCTCCCAGCCAGACACCTTCGACACACCTCCTCCCCGCACCCCACACCACGACACCAAACACACAGTCAGCGCCAGGCGAGGCCAAAGCCAGACCGCCCTCGGTGTTATCAAGACTGCCGGTCTGCATGGGCTAGCAGTTAGCTTAGCCTGCCCCGCTTCTGCGCCCTGTCAGACCGCCCCTGGTGTTACCTCCCCGGGCGTAACTCCGGTCAGGGCCGCGGTCCCTGGGCCCACAAGCCAGTAGACCACACTCTCCCAGCCTTCAAACGAAGACAAAACAAACTTAGACGTGGACAAAGACCCCCGCATGGACGGCAGTGGGTGAGACCGCTGCAAACGTGAATTCGTGCCGCCATCTTCCCACACCGGAAGCGGAAACACCCAAAACTACACCGCAAAAGCTACACAGGGAAGTCTCAGAGAAGATGGATGTTCTGGAAAGGCCGAGACCTGAAGTCCATTTGAATGTCTGTGGTTCGAGCTAAAAACTGATGTCCGCCTACGCGTCTACACAGGCTCGCCGTCTGCCTTATTTGGCAGAACTGGCTCAAATCTGCATTGAGGTGGGCAAAAAAGAAAAACAAGTCCAAATCAAATTGTGCAGACATCATACACACACAACAAAACGCTTTCGCATCAGAACCAGGCTGTGCTTCGTGCATCATCAGAACCAGGCTGTGCTTCGTGGATCATCAGAACCAGGTCGGGATTCGTGCATCATCAGAAGCAGGCTGTGCTTCGTGCATCATCAGAACCAGGTTGTGCTTCGTGCATCATCAGAACCAGGCTGTGCTTCGTGGATCATCAGAACCAGGCTGTGCTTCGTGGATCATCAGAACCAGGTTGTGATTCGTGCATCATCAGAAGCAGGCTGTGCTTCGTGCATCATCAGAACCAGGTTGTGCTTCGTGCATCATCAGAAGCAGGCTGTGCTTCGTGCATCATCAGAACCAGGTTGTGCTTCGTGCATCATCAGAACCAGGCTGTGCTTCGTGCATCATCAGAACCAGGTTGTGCTTCGTGCATCATCAGAACCAGGTTGTGCTTCGTGCATCATCAGAAGCAGGCTGTACTTCGTGCATCATCAGAACCAGGCTGTACTTCGTGCATCATCGGAAGCAGGTTGTGCTTCGTGCATCATCAGAACCAGGCTGTGCTTCGTGCATCATCGGAACCAGGTTGTGATTCGTGCATCATCAGAACCAGGCTGTACTTCTTGCATCATCAGAAGCAGGCTGTACTTTGTGCATCATCAGAACCAGGTTGTGATTCATGCATTATCAGAACCAGGCTGTGCTTCGTGCATCATCAGAAGCAGGCTGTACTTCCTGCATCATCAGAACCAGGATGTGCTTCATGCATTATCAGAACCAGGATGTGCTTCATGCATCATCAGAACCAGGTTCTGCTACATGCATCAGCCGAACAGACCGTCGGCGGAGGGAGACGCAGCACGAGGTGGAGGAGGAAGACGAACAAACCGTGGCAGAAGTCCAAGGCAGGGGACTATTTCCATGGCCTCTGTAGCTGTGTGGTGATAACTGCAGGCGCACATACGATACACTCAGTCCGTATCCCACAGAGGCACTATGGGGGGGGGGGGGGAGGGTAAAGAGATGCGTCTGTGTGTAGCTGTTGTGTCACAATGGTGTTGGTGTATGCTGTTCGGAAGCATAAAACCCTCGTGTGTGTGTGTGTGTGTGTGTGTGTGTGTGTGTGCGTGTGTGTGTGTTAAAAGCTTCTAATCCATGCATCACATCTGGATGGAGCCCAGCGCAGGAAGGGACGGCGGGGCTTTTACAATGGCCCGTGTGCGCGGTCACTCCAAGAGCTAAAACCAACAACCTTAATCAGTGCATTTGGCTTCCCTGGAGAAACGGACATGATCAGATAAAACCTCACCCCTCACCCCTCACCCCTCACCCCGCACTCCTGCCCTGGGCGGGCCTAGTGCAATGTGACATGTACATAAAGACACAAGTTACCACATCAGCAGTCAGCACCCTTTAATCAGGAATTTATGTGTGTGTGTGTGAGAGACACAGAGAGCGAGAGAGAGAGAGAGAGAGAGAGAGAGAGAGAGAGAGAGAGAGAGAGAGAGAGAGAGAGAGAGAGAGAGAGAGAGAGGGGGGATTACTGCGATGCTAAATTATACCTGAGGGAATTTTCCCCCAAAATTATATTTTCCTTTTCAATTACACTAATGCACCAAACATCAAACGCAAACATGAGCTCTGTTTTACAACCATTTAATTTGATAAACCAAGGAACCCATTCTGTAAAAAAAAAAAAAAAAACTATAACAATCACATTTCATACTGATCACCGACAACACAACCCCCCATAATGTGGCTGTTTTGTTCTATCTGTAAATTTGCTCGGCGGGCAGGGAAAAGAAAAAGGCGGAGTGAAGACTGTCGTGGACACAACCTACATGGTGTACGCTCATTTAAACGAGATAAACAGGAAATCATCATCAGCATCATCATCATACTGAACACACACACACACACACACACACACATATATATATAAGTTTTAATGCAGACATTTATGAAACAACACACACACACATATTAATGTGCAGACATATATGATGAACCACACACACACACACACACACACACACACACACACACACACACACACACACACACACACACACACACACACGTGGGTAAAAACCTGCAGGAGTCACTCCTGCGGCTGGATGCTGAGGAGGTTCTCGGCCAGCACGGTCAGTTTGCAGTCCTCCAGCGCCTTGATGAGCCGGCTCAGCTTGGCCGCCCGGCCCTCGGCCTGCACGAAGCGGCTCAGCAGCTGGTAGGCCTGCTCGTACAGGCCCTCCCTCTCGTACTCGTAGGCCAGGTTGTCTATGGCCGGACCCTTCAGGGCCCGGCAGCTCTTCCCCAGCACTCTGCCCACGTGCTTCCACTGGCGGCCCACCCCGTTGGAGAAGTTCTGGACGTCGGCCGCCGTCAGCATCCTGTCCTCTGAGACAGACAAAAGGGAGAGAAGCCGCTCAAACGTGAGGCCTCCTCGTGTTCTGCATCACAGCGAACTGAAATCTGCCAGCAGGGAGGAGCAGTCGGCACCAGCTGGACGTGCTGGACCCGGGTCATAGTTCCTGATTTATTTATTATTTTTTTTTTACATTTTGAGACACTTTATGGATCCCCGTGGGGAAACGACCCCGTCCTAGCCGTGTAGCTAGCAGCAGCGGGCGGCCGCCCCGCAGCACCCGGGCTTATTTCTTCCTACCGCCTCTGTCAGGGGCACACACAGGAGTATCCCCCCCCCCTCCCTTTTCCTCCCCAATCATACCCGGCCAATCACCCCGCTCTCTGCAGCCGCCCCGCTCGCTGCTCCACCCCCCTCTGCCGATCCGGGGAGGGCTGCAGGCTACCACACGCCTCCTCCGGTACGTGTGGAGTCGCCAGCCGCTTCTTCTCACCTGACAGAGGAGTTTCACCAGGGGGACGTAGCGCGTGGGAGGATCCCGCTATTCCCCCTAGCCCCGCCCCCCTCCAAATAGGTGCCCCGACCGACCAGAGGAGGCGCTTGTGCGGCGACCAGGACATGTACCCACATCCGGCTTCACACAGCCAATTGTGTCTGTAGGGACCAAGCCGGAGGTAACACGGGGATTCGAACCTGTGATCCCCGTGTTGGTAGGCAACGGAATAGGCCGCCACGCCACCCGGACGCCCACAGACAGGAGTGTTAACCCTAACATGCATGTCTTTTTATTGGGGGGGGGGGGGATAATATATCATTTATACTCTGATAGGAGGCGGCTCCGCCCCCCCCCCCCTCCCAGTACTGACGTGTTGCGTTACATCACGGCTCCCATGCACACGTGTGCGTCCGAAAAAGCTCCTCGTGTGACCTCAGAGACTGGGGGAGGTGCTGCGGTGCTGCGTCTAAATACTGACGCAGCTGAAATACCCATTCGGTGATCTTCAGTGCGAGCGCTGCGCTCCCCCCCCCCCCCCCCTCAGCCAGAGTAGGACGGGCAGCGGCGTCGAGGTCGCTGAGGCATGAAGTACACGGGGAAAACTGCTAATCGTGACTGTTCAGCCAGTGGTGTGCGGCGGCAACTCACCGAACACTCGCCTCTGGAACTTGAAACAGTTGCTGGGCAGCGGCGTCTCGCCGTGGGCCAGGCTGGCGGGCTGCACGGCGTGACTCAACGCCTGGCTCTGAAGCTCCTGCTCCAGACACTCGATCTCCTCGTCACGCAGGCGTCCCGTCTGACAGACACACAAAAACAAAAACAAAAACAGACCAAATCACTCGGCAGAAACGGAGGGGGGCAAGGTTTCGCCGTTCACCCGGGCGACACAGGAAACTCCGGCGCTCTGGCGTGAACGCGAGCGCGCGTCCAATTAACGGCCGGTTTGTGGTTTTCAGTTCGCTTTCCTCCGCCAGCGCTCGTCCTCCTTGGAGTCTCCTCATCTGCACCACCCACGCCGAAGAATCAATAAGTCGCTAAGTCAATAAATCTACGGCCGGCTGACGCAGAGCTGCCGAGCAGGTCACACTTCACGGTGAAAGGGTTTCAATCTGAGGTGCGGCGGGGGGGCCGCCCGGCCGGCCTCAAAGAAAACCGCTTCTCAACGACACACCGTTCTTAAGTGAAACGCCACAGCAGCCGTCTGAGGAAGAGAACTACACATTCAAACACCATGCGGTGGGTGGAGCGGCGCCGGGGCCCCTGGGAGCCCACCCTGAAAAATCAGCATGTTCGTCTTACGAATCGCCTCTAACTACTGTGAAGCTTCATAAGGGGGCGTTATTCTCCTCCGCGACTTGTTCACGGAAGGCGACGAGATATTCGGCATCATGAGCAGGAATTAGGTGGCGATGAACTGCGTCGGCCGCGCCCGGACCAGCCGATGAAATTCCTGCTCTGAACCAGTGAGGACGGGGAAACGGATTTTTCCGTACTTTTGGGATCCAACACCTCATTAACCTGATTAATTAATACCTGGAGAGAGCAGATTAATTGCACATTTTAGGGCCACTTCTCAGATTAGGGTTAGGGTTCGAAGAGCATCCTTGGAATCCAAACCAGAATCAGAATTTGATCCGCGGGAGTTTTCACGGGGACGGGATTTTGACAAACGGCCTTGCTAACGGCGGCCTTTAAATTCCCGAATGAAAGAACAGAAAATGTTGAGAAAAACCATCCGTCCATCATCCAAACCGCTTGTCCTGCTCTCAGGGTGGCGGGGATGCTGGAGCCTATCCCAGCAGTCATTGGGCGCCAGGCGGGGAGACGCCCTGGACAGGCCGCCAGGCCATCACAGGGCCCACACAGTCACACCTAGGGGCGATGTAGTACGGCCGAGTCACCTGACCTACAGGTCTTTGGACTGTGGGAGGAAACCGGAGCCCCGAGAGGAAACCCACCCAGACACGGGGAGAACATGCAAACTCCCCCCAAGGTTGGACTACCCCGGGGCTCGAACCCAGGACCTTGCTGTGAGGCGACCGTGCAAGGTTGGACTACCCCGGGGCTCGAACCCAGGACCTTCTTGCTGCGAGGCGACCGTGCAAGGTTGGACTACCCCGGGGCTCGAACCCAGGACCTTGCTGTGAGGCGACCGTGCAAGGTTGGACTACCCCGGGGCTCGAACCCAGGACCTTCTTGCAGCGAGGCGACCGTGCAAGGTTGGACTACCCCGGGGCTCGAACCCAGGACCTTCTTGCAGCGAGGCGACCGTGCAAGGTTGGACTACCCCGGGGCTCGAACCCAGGACCTTCTTGCTGCGAGGCGACCGTGCAAGGTTGGACTACCCCGGGGCTCGAACCCAGGACCTTCTTGCAGCGAGGCGACCGTGCAAGGTTGGACTACCCCGGGGCTCGAACCCAGGACCTTCTTGCAGCGAGGCGACCGTGCAAGGTTGGACTACCCCGGGGCTCGAACCCAGGACCTTCTTGCTGCGAGGCGACCGTGCAAGGTTGGACTACCCCGGGGCTCGAACCCAGGACCTTCTTGCTGTGAGGCGACCGTGCTAACCACTGCGCCGCCTAAGAAAACTCAGAGGTAGTATAAATATGCATACGCCGGCGTACCTGGGAGCAGTGTATGTGTTGGAGGCACAGCTCGATGTTGTCCAGACACAAGTCCAGCGTGTGTGCGCCGGCCTTCAGCTGGCTCTGCACCGCCAACTCCTGCGGGACCGTCAGGAGCCGGCCAGCGTGTTGGGAGAGGGACTGGCACACCGTGCCCGAGGCGTAGCTCTTTAGGAAGCGCTGGCAGGCGTCCGCGTTCATGAACTTCACCTCGACCCCCAGCATGGGGTCGGCGTCGTGCAGCTTTAGGATCTCGTAACCGCCCAGACCCCCGGCAGAATCTGGACAAGGAGAACCATGTTTAGCAGGGCTTGTGAGCTGGCAAGAATTATGAGTTATAAATTCACATCACGGTGCAAGTGCAATGATTCAACATGGGGTGATATCTTGTGACACTATGAAACACAATATACTGTAATATCTCGTACAGATTATGGAAGAATGTCATGAGGAAGACACCTCGACATTCATAGAATCAGAGTAATCACAGCCGTAGCTAGTACGCCGGCATTCACGGCTGCTGTTGTGGCTCGGCCCTGTTACAACACTGAACCTGCCACCTACTGGTCAGGGATGAACCTACAAAATCAAGTAGAGACGCTCTCTGCGTGTCATCTCAAAGAATCGGTGGGAGTGTGTCTGCAACGTTTGGGGCACAACATTGTGAAAGATCGTTATCGGGACACTCAAGTGTCGTCTTCTTACACCCCTAATGTTTAGCGGACTTGATGCTGAATCATGTGCGCGGGCGCACTTCAAGCTGAACTTTACTTCCAATTTAACACTGAGAGGCAAAGGTCTTCAGTGACAGCGTGTTGCAACAGGAATAAAGCAACAGCAGCTCCGAGCAAAGCGGGGCACGTGACCGAGCACCACCCAGCGGAGTGGGGGGCAGTGGGGGGCAGTACGTGTGGGGGACAGGGAAATAGACTGGACGGACGTGTGGGGGACAGTACTTTTGGGGGACAGTAGGGGGCAGTACGTGTGGGGGACAGGGAAATAGATGGACGGACGTGTGGGGGACAGTACGTGTGGGGGACAGGGAAATAGACTGGACGGACGTGTGGGGGACAGTACGTGTGGGGGACAGTAGGGGGCAGTACGTGTGGGGGACAGGGAAATAGACTGGACGGACGTGTGGGGGACAGTACGTGTGGGGGACGGTAGGGGGCAGTACGTGTGGGGGACAGGGAAATAGACTGGACGGACGTGTGGGGGGACAGTGAGGGACAGTACGTGTGGGGGACAGGGAAATAGATGGACGGACGTGTGGGGGACAGTATGTGTGGGGGACAGTAGGGGGCAGTACGTGTGGGGGACAGGGAAATAGACTGGACGGACGTGTGGGGGACAGTACGTGTGGGGGACAGTAGGGGGCAGTATGTGTGGGGGACAGGGAAATAGATGGACGGACGTGTGGGGGGACAGTGGGGGGCAGTAAGTGTGGGGGACAGTGGGGGGCAGTAAGTGTGGGGGACAGTGGGGGGCAGTAAGTGTGGGGGACAGTGGGGGGCAGTACGTGTGGGGGGACAGGGAAATAGATGGACGGACATGTGGGGGGACAGTGGGGGGCAGTAAGTGTGGGGGACAGTGAGGGGCAGTAAGTGTGGGGGGACAGTGGGGGGCAGTACGTGTGGGGGGACAGGGAAATAGATGGACGGACGTGTGGGGGGACAGTGGGGGGTAGTAAGTGTGGGGGACAGTAGGGGGCAGTAAGTGTGGGGGGACAGTGGGGGGCAGTAAGTGTGGGGGGACAGTGGGGGGCAGTAAGTGTGGGGGACAGTAGGGGGCAGTAAGTGTGGGGGACAGTGAGGGGCAGTAAGTGTGGGGGACAGTGGGGGGGCAGTACATGTGGGGGGACAGTGGGGGGCAGTACGTGTGGGGGGACAGTGGGGGGCAGTAAGTGTGGGGGGACAGTGGGGGGCAGTAAGTGTGGGGGACAGTGGGGGGGCAGTACGTGTGGGGGGACAGGGAAATAGACTGGACGTACCTGTGAGCGTCAGCTTGACAACTTTGAACAGGAGGAACTTTCTGTGCTGGTCTTTGTAGAGGGAGAGCAGGTTCACGTGAGGACAGGAGGACTGCAGAAACAGAACCACACATCCAGTCCACGGCCCGAGCTCCAGTGTCTTTTCTGCCATTCTCTGATGCAATTACACCATTTCAGACATGTTTTACACGATCCCAACAGAAAACTCACAGAAGCACAGGACTGTTTGCCTCGTCTTAGATGAGAAACCCGTCTCCGCGGGGCCAAAACTGGGAGACGGCTGCCAGAGTAAACAGAGGGGGGCGCTGAACGTCTCGCGTTATACAGCCAATCACTTCAATAGCAGCTGCCGAGCTTTTAGCGCTAAAGAGCAACGTGGGTCCCCTTAGCACAACAGCAACACTGACGTGACGTCACAACAGAAACACTGACATGACGTCATAAACAGCAACACTGACATGACGTCACAACAGCAACACTGACATGACGTCATAAACAGCAAAACTGACATGACGTCACAACAGCCACACAGACATGACGTCACAACAGCAACGCTGACATGACGTCACAACAGCCACACAGACATGACGTCACAACAGCAACGCTGACATGACGTCACAACAGCAACACAGACATGACGTCACAACAGCAACACTGACATGACATCACAACAGCAACACAGACATGACGTCACAACAGCAACACTGACATGACATCACAACAGCCACACAGACATGACGTCACAACAGCAACACAGACATGACGTCACAACAGAAACACTGACATGACGTCACAACAGCAACACAGGCATGACGTCACAACAGCAACACTGACATGACGTCACAACAGAAACACTGACATGACGTCATAAACAGCAACACTGACATGACGTCGCAACAGAAACACTGACATGACGTCACAACAGCAACACTGACATGACGTCACAACAGAAACACTGACATGACGTCATAAACAGCAACACTGACATGACGTCACAACAGCAACACTGACATGACGTCGCAACAGAAACACTGACATGACGTCATAAACAGCAACACTGACATGACATCATAAACAGCAACGCTGACATGACGTCACAACAGAAACACTGACATGACGTCACAACAGCAACACTGACATGACGTCATAAACAGCAACACTGACATGACGTCACAACAGCAACACTGACATGACGTCGCAACAGAAACACTGACATGACGTCATAAACAGCAACACTGACATGACATCATAAACAGCAACACTGACATGACATCATAAACAGCAACACTGACATGACGTCACAACAGCAACACTGACATGACGTCATGACGTCACAACAGCAACACAGACATGACGTCACAACAGCAACACAGACATGACGTCACAACAGCAACACAGACATGACGTCACAACAGCAACACAGACATGACGTCACAACAGCAACACAGACATGACGTCACAACAGTCACACAGACATGACGTCACAACAGTCACACAGACATGACGTCACAACAGCAACACTGACATGACGTCATAAACAGCAACACAGACATGACGTCACAACAGCAACACAGACATGACGTGATATTCATGCACGAGGACGCACAGTCACGCACACCACAAGCGCGGGGGGGGTGTGAAGAGGGAGATGCTAACTGGCTAACAAAATGCTAACCAAGGCTAACGGTGCTATCGGGGCTGCTAGCATGTTGCGACCCTTGATCAAATCCCCCTTTTTGTATAGTCGTGCAGTCACAGTCATGCGCCAGGACGTCAACGACCACACCTGTGTTGTGTAACGTGCTACGTTTAAACGCGGAGTGCGTGGTTAGAGACACAGTGGCAGGCGGCTCCAGTGTGTCGGCCATGCCTGCAGCCTACCGGCCCACTACTGGAGCCAAGGTTCGGCCCGCAGCTCCTCCACGGCGCCTCCGCTCGGATTCACATGCAAACACTGCAGCCTGGCATGCAGGTTCTGCAGCTTTCCGAATATGTATTTCTTCTTAAAAGGATCAAGATGTTATGAACACTTCTAAACGAAAGTTGACCTTCAGTGGGGTCAGAGAACACCGTGCACGTCTGTACGGGCCACATTACAGATGTAAACCGAGCCGCCTTGGTTGACATGGAAACCCCTGCAGTCAGCTTTAAGTCTAAAAAAAGACTCGGGGCCACAACATGCTGAAACAGGAACAACCGCTTCTAACATGGTTTTGAAATCCGTTTTTTTTTTACATCCCCTCAAAACAGGGTGTTTTTCTTGCTTTTGGGGATAAAGGTCCAGATATCATCCCACTTTCACCCTACACACATCCATCCATCCATCCATCCATCCATCCATCCTTCCATCCATCCTTCCATCCATCCATCCTTCCATCCATCCATCCATCCTTCCATCCATCCATCCATCCTTCCTTCCATCCATCCATCCATCCATCCATCCATCCATCCATCCATCCATCCATCCTTCCATCCATCCATCCATCCATCCATCCATCCATCCATCCATCCATCCTTCCATCCATCCATCCATCCATCCATCCATCCATCCATCCTTCCATCCATCCATCCATCCATCCATCCATCCATCCTTCCATCCATCCTTACATCCATCCATCCATCCATCCTTCCATCCATCCATCCATCCATCCATCCATCCTTCCATCCATCCATCCAAACCGCTTATCCTGCTCTCAGGGTCACGGGGTCACCTGACCTCCATGTCTTTGGACTGTGGGAGGAAACCGGAGCCCCCTGGAGGAAACCCACACAGAGAGGGGGAGAACATGCAAACCTCACACAGAGAACGACCCGGGACGACCCCCCAGGTTGGACTACCCCGGGGCTCGAACCCAGGACCTTCTCGCTGTGAGGCGACCGCGCTAACCACTGCGCCACCGTGCCGCAACTTGTCTTTATAAATTCATCTACATCTTAGAAGTTATCCGAGTCCACCAAATTTCCAGAACTATCCAGTCCCTCACGTCATCTTGCCCCCCCCCTTTTTCTCCCTAACTGTACTTGGCCAATTACCCCACTCTTCTGAGCCGTCCCGGTCGCTGCTCCACCCCCCCTGCCGATCCGGGGAGGGCTGCAGACTACCGCATGCCTCCTCCCATACATGTGGAGTCACCAGCTGCTTCTTTTCACCTGACAGTGAGGAGTTTCACCCAGGGGACGTAGAGCGTGGGAGGATCACGCTACTCCCCCCTGTGCCCCCTCCCCTCCTGAACAGGCGCTAGAGCAGCGACCAGGACACGTACCCACATCCGGCTTCCCACCCGCAGACACGGCCAGTTGTGTCTGTAGGGACGCCCGACCAAGCCAGAGGTGACACGGGGATTCGAACCGGCGATCCCCGTGTTGGTAGGCAACGGAATAGACCGCCACGCTACCCGGACGCTCCTCTTGTGTGCTAATTTTAACCGAGCTGCCCTTCCCGTCCAGCCTCCTTTACCCACACAGCAACACGTTCATCTAAAAAGGATGTCGATGGCCTTCGTCCAACTTTCATATCTACTTTCATATCCACTCCTCCTCGTCGTAGCAACGGCAAGGAAACTGCCGTTGACACTTTCATTAAGTGTTTCTGTCGTCATCCGCTGCTCAGGTTAGAAATTAATTAGGCAAAAAAGTGCGTCAACGTATCCAAGGAGGAATACAGGACATATTTACAGAAATCCACAAAAAGATGTAAAAGCTAAAAGACTCTAAACTAACTCTTACGTTGGATGTACAGTTATTGGCCTGTTTTTGCATTGTGTTCTTTCTGTCTTCCATCCACCCATCAGCCAAGCTGCTCATCCTGCACAGGGCGGCGGCGGCGGCGGCGGCGGGGTGCTGGAGCCTTCCCCTGGCGGCAGGCAGGGAGACACCCTGGACAGGCCCGCCAGGCCATCACAGGGCCCACACCCCATAGTCATTTAGTTTATTCTCAAAAGAATCTGCCGAGGACAACATGTCCCATTTACTGAGGAAAAGACCTTTAAATCAATAATAATCACAATAATAACGATAACTATTCAGTCATGTAGCACTGTTCAACACAAAGCGACGAGGTGCTTTGCGAGACGAAGAAAGGAAATGGCGGACCAACCAGGACACAAAACAGTTTAACGTTTAAACAAGTCCTCCCCGCGGGACAGAATTCCCCTCGAGCCTCGTAGACCAGCTCGAAGCGGCTCAATGGAAAACCGAAAAGACGATTTCCACGAACAGCGACGTCAACGCGCGATGAATCTGAGTTTGTGAACCGGCCGATGGGACGTATCGTTAAAAGCCCCGAACTGCTGACCGCCATCGAGCACAGGGTCGGGGTTCGGGAGTGGTTTCTGGCTCCGGCCTCAGTAGGGGACTCGGGGCAGCCTTGTCTCGTACGTTTCCGCTCGTCCCTCGCTTCCGCTCGTCCCTCGCTCATTCATCCTTTCTCGTCGGCCTTCCACGGCGTTGAGGCTCGCGCCTCCCGCGTGACGCCGCGGGCCTCGGGATGCTGCAGGCCGGCTTTCAGGGATTATAACCCAACGCCCATTTTATTGATTAATTCTCCGGCAGTAACTGGCTCGGCCTCAGCCGCTATTGTGGAGCTTTTAAATCCCGGCGTGCAAGAGCACCGTCGTACTTCTACCACACCCGGAGCGCCGTTGGCTCGTACAGACCCACGCCACACACGGGCGCAGCTCGGCGGTTGGCCGTCGGCGCCATTTGGAGCAAACCGGCCTGCAGGTCGGTGATGAGCCTGTCTCAGGGGGTACCGGGCGACCAGGACGAGGCCGCCGCTCGACTCTCAGGTGTGGGCCCGGCGTGCACTGAACGGCGGAGCGGACTTGCTCCTCCTCCTGTGTGTCTGTAGGACTGGCCTATACTGGAAATACCATCATTTACATATATGCTTATGCTAGTTCTGCTGGGGCGGTTGGGCCTTAGCGGTCCTCTTGGCGAAGCTATTCAATTCCTCTGCACCCCAACACTTATTTATAACAATAACAACAATGAATGAACCAAAGACGCTACAACCACCGCCATGTTTGTAGTGATATAGAACAATACGTGTGTTGACTGGATTCACTGGCAGATACGATTTGCTTTCAAGGTGTCATCAGAAAAAAAAACCTCATTTAAATCCACACACACACACACACACACTGATGCGTCATTCCACGGATCCTAGATTCATTTTCTTCACATCGATCACGACTAACGAGGGATTCCATATTTATATTCTTCCCCACCATCATTTAACCGCACATCATTAGACCCAACTCCCCCCCCCCCCGGGGAACGAATACAGACTTCTGATTCTGGTTCCGGTGAAAACGACAAGAGCAAACGCACAAGCTCGCGTCCGTCCGGCAGGAAACCGTCCACTCCCAGCCGTTCTGTTCCCGGCCCGTCTATCCTTACTCTACCTTACCCCCTGCTCTCGCTTCCCTCGAATCTCTCATTACATAAATACATTTAATCCCCCCCCCACCCCCACCCCCATCCCATCCCATCCCCACCATCCTCCCAGCTACCATCCTATCCCCTCTCTTTATTCTAGATGGACTCTGTGGACTGATGGCCTTCTGGCTCACCCTCGGCTTGGGTTGGGCTCAGTTGAGCGTGGCCCGGGCTGGACGTGGAGAGCGCTCCATCTGAGCTGGATTACCTCCATCTACTCACGCCACACGTATATAAAGCGACTACATAGGACGCTCCATATCTCCGCCAACATGTCATCCTATGCCGCCCTGTCAACCAGTCTTCAAGAGGTATTCCGGCGAGATTAGTTCACTGGCTGCGTGGGGATTACACGGTCATCAAGAGCTTAAAATATTATTCAGCTCTAACTGCCAAAAGCCAACCCCTGAAATTCCTCAGACCAGTGGTCCTCAATCAGGTCCTCCAGTGCTGCTGGTCTTCAGTCCTAACGTGACACTAACGTTCAGCGGTTACACGGAGCTAGGAGCGCCGGTGTAACACCGAAACCTGTGACCCCTCAGATTATGTGACCCTGCCTTTAAAACGCTCGAATTTCTGCCCCCCCCTCCCTCCCTCCCTCCCCAGATGCTAATACTAACCTTAACCACACCAAACCCACACCTAATATAAACCGTCCTCAACCCAGTACCTAACTTCTACCATCTCCAACTTTATCCCTAAACTCAACCTTATCCAAACTGCCGTTCCCTGGCTGGAGGGGCGCTTCAGTTGGAAGGGGGTGGCATAATTTTGAGGGGGTAGCAGATTTTGGTGCAACACCGGACGCGGCAGGTGAACGCACCCGGTCAAACAGAAAGCCAGCAGCACCGGCGGCACCTGAGGACCTGATTGAGACCCGCCGCTTTACTTTCGATAGCTCGACGTCGCTCGGGCCGGGACGGGGACGTCCGTTAGACCCCCTTCTCGTACCAGTTTGGGGGGGGGGGTCTGTTTTACCATCGCCCCGTAACATGATCGACACGTGACGGCCGCCGGGGTGGGTCGAGGGGACTGAGTCAAACTTGGGAGAAAGCGACTAAAGTCTCCGGAGAGGCGGTTTAACACGGAAACGACACGCGGCAGCGTGTAAACCGCACGCCCCGCCTCGCGCCGTCTGGCTAAAATGCGACGGATCACTTTTGGGGGGGGTTTGTTTTTTTTGCGTGGAAGTTTATTGTTGTGAGGGTCTTACCTTCTATAACTCGGCTACTTCCGGGACGCTTCCCCCACAAAGGGCCACGCCCACACGCACGGTGAAAACCTCCTGGTGCCCGATTGGGTGACTGGTACTCAAGGAGCGCGGTGATTGGTGGGAAAGAGGCAGGGTTCCGCCTATGGGAAGGAAATGGCGCCTGACCGTCCAAAGTTAATTCTGCGTTAAATATTTGAGTTTAAATGTGTGACCGTCTTCACTTGTGGCCTGTACGTACTTATGTTCATGTATTTTGAGTCACCCCTTCCATTCACTTTTATAAAGGGGTTCTGCTCTGTGAGAACAATTTCTTTCATGGATATTTCTTTCAAAAAAAGGCTGCCAATGTAATGACTGTTTTTGAGCAGGCCTGTTTTGTGTTATCATGCTGTAACCGAGGGGCGATTCTAGGACCAGAGCTTTAGGGGTGCTGAGCGCCCATGCTGTAACCCAGGGGCGGTTCTAGGACCAGAGCTTTAGGGGTGCTGAGCACCCAGAGTGCTGGCCGGCCAGGCAAGATAAATTTGGGGGGTGGGTGGATCAAACCATTTTCGAAGCATGGGGGGTGCTGTATTTTTGTTGTTAAAATATTATGTTTAAACCATATACTGGATATGGTTTTGCCATTTCTTTAGCTTATTAAACATGGACATACAGTAAAAAATAAAAAATCTCTTCGATTTTAGGGGTGCTGGGGGGGCACCCCCAAAAATGGGCTAGAAACGCCTATGCTAACCTTTTCAATAAAAACAAAAACAAAAACATCAAACTGACCGGCTCAAAGGCCAAGTTATAAGACACGGAAAACTTAATTTGCCGGACACCACATTCCTCTCCCCCGATATATACATAAACCAGATATGGGTGGCCTAGACCTCGATCATACAAACTATGAAATTATGAGATTAACATGGCAGGTTTATATCCACGTCTTGAGGATGAAATGTTGAAGCTACAGGTTTCACATTCCTTCATAGATTTGAAAAAAAGTGGTTGTACACACAAGAAGAAAATGTATCAAGATGGATATTGATGATATTGATTTTTCATGGGTGTTAATGACTCAATCATAAAATGTGCTTGCAACGACCTAATCTGAACTGTGGCAGTCCTCTGATGAGGTGTCCGTGTAAGGGTTGTCGCCACATCCTCACAAACAGAAACAGAAGAGAGGACGGCGTTTGTGGCCTATTCAAGGAAACGTCTCGAATTTCCCTCACAGTTTCAAACTCAGGAGACCCTGCTCTCTCCATCAGATATCAGAGCCAAAGTGGCCCAGACAGACACCCCAAGAGAAGGAGTAATGTCATCTTGAAATGAGGAGCACGTTCCTTCCTACTTGCATTTAGAGGTTTCACGGCGACCACCTCAGCCCTTCCATCCCACCTCCACCTAACACACGAGGTTAAATCCAGCAGAAGAAGACAACGCCAGCGCGGTGAACGTCAACCTGCATTGCGGAACGAATGTCGTGTGTAAATTGGAAAAACTGATTGATTTCTTTTAATGGACCAAATCCAGAGTTGTTGTTGTTTTGTTTTAGGAGAATCAGTTTTCTGTACTTTGTGGATTAAAATGACCTTTCAGGCTCAACAAACTCCTTGTGCTCCCATTTCTCCCAAAAGGACGTCGATTGTGATTTTCTGCTAATCGCTTTTCATGGCCGACTTTGATGTTGAGGGAGGAAAAAATCCTCGGGTGTCAAGGAATGTTTCACTCGATGGTGACGGATTTAGCTTGATGAGTTATGTGTGATCAGAAACAAGCATGCTTTGGGGGGGGGGGGAGAAACAGTAATCTTTTTTAAAAAAAAAACACATTTTCTTCTCAGTCCAGCACTTCCTCGCCTCCTTCCCCTCTCTTCCCTCTCTAGATTAGCTCTCCTGTTAAGATCCTGAAGGCTGCAGTGAAAAAGCCATGTATTAGTTATGGAACCCATATGACCATTATAAAATTGCCATTTATAATGCATGAGATGAGCACAGAATGAATAGCAGCAAGCTAAAGCGACTAAAAACTCATGCCTGACCTGTTCGTGGAATACTGATTGACCTCACAAATGCTAAAAGCTAGTTAGCTGAAGTCTTGAATAGCTCAATAAAATGTTCTGCCTTCCACATTATCAGGTACACCTAGTACCGGGTAGGACCACCTTTTGTCTCCACGCCGATCTTAATTCTTCACGGCATGCATTCAATTAACAAGGTGCTGGAAACCGTCCTTTAAGGATATTGGTCCATGCTAACTCAGTAGCATCAATGTGCAGACTATATTGGAGTAGACTGAAGGCTTGCAGATAATGTGGGCTTTGAGACAAGGACCATTGTCCTGCCGGAAGTGGACACGAGAAAACAGGTTGACCATGAAGGGAAGCACATATCAGCCCTCCGGTACCCCGTGGCATTCAAATGATGCTCAGTCCATATTAAGGGGTCTAACATGTGCCAAGAAACGATTCCCCGCACCGTCACACCATCAGCAGCTAACACGAGACAGGATGGATGCATCGATTCATCTGACTCTGCCATCTGCATGTTGCAGCGACGATCCAGATTTGTCACTTTGTCAGCTTCCTGTTTTTAGCTGGCGGGACTGAAACCCGGCATGCGGCTGTGAAGAACGGCTGTTTGAGTATTTGTGGCCTTTCTGTCAGTTTGAATGAGTCTGGCCAGTGTCCTCTCATGTAAAGAGGGTTTCCACTCACAGAACTGTCGCTCACCGGATGCTTATCTGTTGCTTTTCCATCCATCCATCATGTACACCTGATCAGTTTAATCCAAGGTCACAAGGGGCTGCAGTCTATCCCAGCATGCACTGAGTGCAAGGCAGAGAGACACCCTGGACAGGTCACCAGGCCATCACAGGACACACACACACACACACACCATTCACACCTATGGACAATATATAGAGAGATTCTAATTCAGGCTGACATTCATGTACTTGGACTGAAGGAGGAAACCCACATCAGGGGCTGGAAGATGGTAGCTCCAAACAAATTGGCTGAAATCGAACCCAAAAACCCCTGTTGTGAGCCAGCAATACTGATCCCTACACACACACACACAAACCCACACACACACATACACACATATACCACGCGATGGTTTCAGAGTATTAACCCCACAATGCCTATTTCTTGTTTTGCTGTGTTGCAAAATCAAAATCAAATCAAATAAAATAAACAGAATAAAATATATTTAAGCGTGGCACAGTGGTTAGCACGGTCACCTCGCAGTAAGAAGGTCCTGGGTTTGAGCCCCGGGGTAGTCCATCCTTGGGGGTCGTCCTCTGCGTGGAGTTTGCGTGTTCTCCCCGTGTCTGCGGTGGGTTTTCTCCGGGTGCTCTGGTTTCCCCCACCATGGACGTTAGGGTTAACACTCCTGTCTGTGCCCCTGACCACGGCAATGGGAAAATATCTGGAGTTGGTCCTAGCTACACAGATCACAGCTAGGACGGGTTAATTTGCAGTAAATGAATTTCCCCAAGGGGATTAATAAAGGGGTCGTCCCGGGTCGTCCTCTGTGTGGAGTTTGCGTGTTCTCCCCGTGTCTGCGTGGGTTTCCTCCGGGTGCTCCGGTTTCCTCCCACAGTCCAAAGACATGTAGGTCAGGTGACTCAAAGACATGTAGGTCAGGTGAGTCAGCCGTACTAAATTGTCCCTAGGCATGAATGTGCATGTGTGTGTGTGTGTGGGCCCTGTGTGATGGCCTGGCGGCCTGTCCCGGGTGTCTCCCCGCCTGCCGCCCAATGACTGCTGGGATAGGCTCCAGCATCCCCGCCA
Source organism: Lampris incognitus (assembly GCF_029633865.1). Lineage (NCBI taxonomy): Eukaryota > Metazoa > Chordata > Actinopteri > Lampriformes > Lampridae > Lampris > Lampris incognitus. The sequence continues at coordinate 7,126,846 of NC_079214.1, read as the reverse complement.
CCCTGAGAGCAGGATAAGCGGTTTGGATAATGGATGGGAAATATATTTAAATATTTATTTACTTCCAGAGCCTGTGAGAGCGGGAGCGCAAGATGGCTCAATGACTGACAACACAGCTGCAGACCCAGGAATGGAAACCGACGACAAACAAGGAGAGTACTGCATGTGAGACATCCACAATATCAGCAGCAGCAGCAGGACACAAGCTTTAAGTGTGCATACGTGGCTGGTAGAAAGTAACATCCGAAATGGGTTTGAAGGTCCTTCAAGGGAGAAAATGGTGCTAGAGAGCAGAGACAGGAGCCAGTACTCCCTACGAAGCAACCAGTCCACTCAGCGGAGTCAAACACAGCAACGGGGCACAAACCAAAGCTTGCAGAGCATCAGCATCCCTGTCACTGAGGAGATAGAAATACCAGCGGAGGTGCGCCCGGGTAGCGTGGCAGCCTATTCTGTTGCCTACCAACACGGGATCGCCGGGTCGAATCCCCGTGTTGCCTCCGGCTTGGTCGGGCGTCCCTACAGACCCGATTGGCCGTGTCTGCGGGTGGGAAGTCGGATGTGGGTATGTGTCCTGGTCGCTGCACTAGCGCCTCCTCTGGTCGGTCGGGGTGCCCCCGGATCGGCAGAGAGGAGGTGGAGCAGCGAACGGGACAGCTCAAAAAGAGCAGGGTAATTGGCCAGATACAAATTGGGGAGAAATTGAAAAAAAAATTAAAAAAAAGAAATACCAGCAGAGGGACCCGTCCAAGAGTCACCAAGACCTCCAACGGAGAAAAAGATCAAGGGGCACAGACCTCATGTGAAATAGACCAAAGCTGTTGAAAAGAAAGAATGGGAAACATTCAAAAATGACCAGGCTAAAATCTTGGGAGCAACAAACAGGAACTGCAGAACGGAAAAGTGGCACGGCATCACCAGCGCCAATCAAGTCCAGGAGGCAGCAGAAGATTGGAGGAAGGCAGGGAGCTGAGAAAGCAAGGAGGGAAGCCTCTGATATAGAGAGAGAAGATCTAACCCTTCTCCAAACAGACGTCAGGAGCCCGTTGGCAACTTTGCAAAGACCAGAGAACTTGAGGAAACCTCCCAAGAAGGAACATACATGAACACGGTTCTACAAAGACCCCTTCAGGCTCATCAATTCCTCAAAAGCGGCACTCTGAAAACCTCAAAGCAGGAACTGGAAAAACACCTGGAAAGGGTCCACCGTGACACGTCCCGCCAATCCAGCCTCCTGAATCCCATCTGGACACCGGCTGTTCAACACGGAAAGAAGTAGAGACCGCAGTCCGACATGCAAGAGCAGCATCAGCTCCTGGGCCTAATGGAGTATCTTACAAGCTCTACAAGAATGCACCACATGTCCTATGCTTTCTTTGGAGCCTCATGAGGATTGCATGGCTGGTGGCGTGCTAATACTGAAGGAAAAGGATGCAGCGGACATCAGTCAATTTCAGCCGATCTAAAATAAGACTCCCATTGACACTCAAGGACTCCAGAGAGGAGACCATCAGCAATGCCGCACCGACCCCATTAACTGGGCGGAAATGGACGCCATCCCACGCTGTGCAACACGCGACATCATTCCGAAACACAAAGACATAGTGGGGACAGTCTAGCAGGGAAGAGGAGGCTTTGGCCCTGGCAGCAAGCGAACCAACTTGGCACAAGGCCACAACATCAGAGCGGAGGAAGCTGGTGGTCGACCAAGTGTGCCGACAGGAGGAGGTGGCGAGAAGCACCGAGGCTGTCTCTCTTGCTAAAAAGGGGGCAACGGATGTAGTGGGAAGGTGGAGAGGAGAGCGATTAGCTGGAAGGGATTTACGGGAAACGGAAGAAAGGGAGATCAGCTTTATCGTCTCACAGCCACATATGACGTGCTTCCATCACCAAAGAATCTCCAGCATTGGTTCGGCAGGGATCCAATCTGTGCCCCCTCTACCCCAACACCAGCGACTCTCAAACGCATCACGACAGGTTGCAAGACCAGCCTCGCCTCACCGCAAGGCCGCTACACCTGGCGACACAAACGGGTGATCAAAAGCCTGGCATCAGGTCTTGACAACAAGCATGTGGCAGCCAATTCCTTGCTCCCGGGAACTAATCCGCTGAAGGAAACAACGTTCGTCCGAGAAGGACAGAAAAGGCCTAAAAGTCCTTCCACTAAGCCAGAACACCTATGCATGCACTGCGACTGGAAGATGCTGGTGGATGTTCGCCAGTAACTAATCTTCCCGCCAGAGACGGCCTCTACCAACCTTAGGCCAGACTCTGGTCTCCTTTGCTGCACAGTCTAGTACATCACAGAACGCAAAGTCCCATGGGAAGACTCTGCGGAGGAGGCCTATGAGCGTAAGAAGCAATGCCACGCAGAGCGGGCAGCTGATGCGAAACAGCGTGACCGGTTAGCCAGTCTTTCCGACCGTCAGATCGATGTCAGAGGCGGCCGAAAGAAGCAGCCAGTGGCTACGGCTCGAGCGGAAGGACCCTTGCTGGTCTCCCAAGAACATTAACATAACATCAAGAGACCATGAAGACAGTACAGGTGGGATTCTGGGATGCCAGAATCTACCATTGAGCCCTCTGGAGAGGTACTGGGTTAAACAACGAGACGTCGAGGATGGAGGGTGCCCGCTTGAGAACCCCTACCTGTCAATCATCAGCCACTCCTACCATCAAGGTGAATCTCATGTAAGTCCTCACCACCTGTAGGTGGACAAAGGAATGTTTAATATCACATCCCGTGTTTTCTGAATCTGACCTAAACAGGATTTTTTCCCTATTCTTCTACGTAACAAGGGCTCGATTTCCTCTTTTTTTTTTGTGGATTTTTCCTCAATTTTCTCCCTGGTTGTATCCGGCCAATTACCCCACTCTTCCGAGCCGTCCTGGTCTCTGCTCCACCCCCTCTGCTGATCCAGGGAGGGCTACAGACTACCACATGCCTCCTCCGATACACGTGGAGTCGCCAGCCGCTTCTTTTCACCCGACAGTGAGGACTTTCGCCCCAGTTCCCCCTCCACCCCAAACAGGTGCCCCGACCGACCAGAGGAGGCGCTAGTGCAGCGACCAGGAGACATACCCACATCCGGCTTCCCACCTGCAGACACGGCCAATTGTGTCTGTAGGGACGCCCGACCAAGCCGGAGGTAACGCGGGGATTTGATCCGCCGATCCCCGTGTTGGTAGGCAACGGAATAGACCGCCATGCTTACCCGGGCGCCAAGTGCTTGATTTCCACCCCCGACAAATGCAAAACCAACATCAACACAACCTGTGGTGCAGTGTACACATTTATTCATAGTAGACAAAAGAGAAATCGTAAAACGCTCGCCGCAGAGAGCCGTCAGCCGGCCGCCAGGAGCTTCTGCTGTTGATGTGCTTGACAAATCTGAGCGTCTCCTTGTCTCGGTAAACGAGAGCGAGGGAATTGTCCTCCGGGTACACCGTCAGCAGCTGTGAAGACAGGCGAACAACGGCAACATGACAATCACATCAACGTCTGCCCTCCACACCGGGAGGAAACTTTCTTCACGGTGTCTTCAGCACTCACCTCCTCATCCTCCCCGTTCGCCACGTAAGACGTAAACCCCCCAAACTCTGACTGCCAGTCTACCCGGGGGTGGTGGTGGGGGGGGGGCAAAGAAAGACAATTACACAACAATAATGACGAGCCGGAGGAACACATTCGATGGCGGTTTGTTCATATTCTATGCATGGGGTTTATGTGGGAAGTGTGTGTCTGTGTGCGCTGAGACTGACCGGGGCAACCGAAATACAGCAGGAGGTCCAGGGCGTACTCCGCGTTGGCCGCCTCGCTGTCGTGCAACAGCGTGTAATCCCCATGAGACCACCGACGCAGCTCCCCGGCGCACACCGGCGTGCTCGGCTCTGCGGGAAAAGACGGTCGGTTATGCCGGCCAGGCGGACAGACACCGGGGACTCGTGCTCCCATCGGTGTGTTAACTCAGCATGTTTCTGTTTGTCAGTCTGTTCTGCCCTCGTTTCAAACACGTGTCCTATTTTCCACTGGACGTATCTCGTTATCAGCAGATGAGACGATCCCATTTTTCCACAGGGATTATTTAACCTCTAGAAAATCCAATCCAAACAAATGCATAGACACAGGCCAGCACGGCGTGCACACAACACACCTACACACCTACACACACACATCTACCCACCTTTGACTCTGCCTTCATTATCTTCCTCCGGGGAGTCTGTGGACGAGCCGGTGGCCTCCTCGTGTCTGCCGTCCTCCTGCTCCTCCTTCGCCTTCCTCACAATCTCGTTTTCTTCCTCCTCCTCGTCGTCGGCGGGACAAAGGTAGTGCAGCCGGAGGCCCGTGAAGTTAGACAGAAGCAGGAAGAACGCTTCGGAGCGCAGCAACTCCCAGCATGCACCGACACACGGCGGCAAAGCGTCCGCCTGAGCCGCCTCGTAGCGCCTAGGCACACGCGCACAGACACCAACCCGTGAATTCAGATACCACAAGTACGCACAACGGCTCTGCTCTCGCACACGAAAACACAGCGCACGCAATCGCGCCGTAAAGCCGAAGACAACAACGCAAGTGAAACCCACGTCACCTTTTATTGGGTGGACCCCTGCTTGTCCACTGGTTTCCAGTGCGACGCAGCGCCTCGCTCACCTCCATGAACTTGTCCTCCTGAAAACAGAGCCGCCGTCAACACACACAGGGGAGGAAGAGGGACAACGGGGGGGGAGGAAGAAAAACACACAGCCTGAAAATACCTTGAGGAAATTTTTGAGCTGGATTTCAGAACTGTCCTCAAATTCCTGCTGGACCTGCTCCTGGTAGGAGATGTCCAGGTACACCGGATTCACCCACTCCAGCAGCAGTGTCTCCTGCACCGCAAGCACAAACGCACACCAGCGACTTTAGACGGGAGAACATGACGACAACCGGCTCCTCAGAGGACGCATGTACTCTTACGAAGGACAGTCTGGACAAAGCTCACATCTCTTGGTAAATGGGGGCTCCTCGAGATGGGGGGCTCCACGTGGCGGGGAGGACGCTCCAACAACGGCCCGTGGAACCAACCACTCAGGGAGAGGCGACACTTGTCCTCCGACAGAACCTCCGACACCTGGAGAAGTAACCCGGCACATATGGTCAATTTTTTTCTCTCCCCAATTGTATTTGGCCAATTACCCCACTCCCCCGAGCCGTCCCGGTCGCTGCTCCACCCCCTCTGCCGATCCAGGGGGGCTGCAGACCACCACATGCCTCCTCCCATACATGTGGAGTCGCCAGCCGCTTCTTTTCACCTGGCAGTGAGGAGTTTCACCAGGGGGATGCAGCGCAGGGGAGGATCACGCTATTCCCCCCAGTTTCCCCGACTGACCAGAGGAGGCGGTAGTGCAGCGACCAGGACACACACCCACATCCGGCTTCCCACCCACAGACGTGGCCAATCGTGTCTGTAGGGACGCCCGACCAAGCCGGAGGTAACATGAGGATTCGAACTGGTGATCCCCGTGTTGGGTAGGCAACGGATTAGACCGCCACGCCAACCGGATGCTCCCCTTATACGGTCCAGTTTTTACTTTCTCTTCTCATGAGTGGTCTTTTTGTGTTGTCTTGTTTTCACGGCGTCTGGTCTTGTCTTATTTTGTTGCCCTCTTTTACTGATCGGTTTCTATCTTGTCAACTTTGTGAACTCTTTCCATGTGTTTTGTGTTCTTATGAGCAATGCTGGGAAGCTCTTTGGTCGACACGAGTTGCTTTTAAATGTGCCGTATAAATATAAATGACCTGACTTCCACGGGCTGCCTCCAGCTGTGGGAGAGGGGGTGGACGAGACGGGGGTTACCTGGTGGAAGGAGACTGGCGAAACTTCGAACATAACCAGCGTGTTCCAGGAAGGCACGAGAGACTTCACGATGCTCCGTGGCAGGAAGTGACCTGCTGACAGCAGGACACAATTGAAAAGGATTATTTTTTCCCCCCCAATTGTACTTGGCCAGTTACCCCACTCTTCCGAGCCGCCCCGGTCGCTGCTCCACCCCCTCTGCTGATCCGGCGAGGGCTGCAGACTACCACACGCCTCCTCCCATACATGTGGAGTCACCAGCCGCTTCTTGTCACCTGACAGTGAGGAGTTTCACCAGGGGGACGTAGCGCATGGGAGGGTCACGCTATTCCCCCCAGTTCCCCCTCCCCCCCCGAACGGGAGCCCCGACCGACCAGAGGAGGCGCTAGTGCAGCGACCAGGACACATACCCACATCCGGCTTCCCACCCGCAGACACGGCCAATTGTGTCTGCAGGGACGCCCGACCGAGCCGGAGGTAACGCGGGGATTCGAACCGGCGATCCCCGTGTTGGCAGGCTACGGACTAGACTGCTACACTACCCGGACGCCCACAACTGAAAAGGATTCTTTTCGGTTTGGCCAACCGAGTCAGCAGACAAACAGGAGGAGAGATGCTCACCGTCTGTGCTATAAAGATCCAGAGTGCCCCCGTCGTCGCTCTGCCATGGAGGGACAAGATATAAGATAAAAGCGACGCGCCTCTCCTCCAATTCATCATCGTGACATAAGAGAACGTCTGCAGGGGGGAGGGAAAAACGTTCAGTATGAAGGTAAACAGTGCAAAGGGGGAGATAAGCTATCAGACCAGCGTCAAACAAGAACGCTCCCGCTGGCCGGGGTTCCCCCCACAGCTCACCGGTGTATTGGTATTTGGCACAGGACATGTCCACGGTTGGCTCCAAGTCAACCCCCAGCACCTCCCCGAGCCAGGAGCGGAGCTGCCCGAACATCGCCGCCCTGAGGACAAAACGGCCCGAGAAAAAGGTTAAAAATTAAGACGGTGTCCTCGTTTTTCCCCCACCGCTGATTTATTAACAGCCTGCTAACGGGACACGTGGAAGAAATTCAAAAAAAATCTAACAGCCCGTCCGTCTTAATTTGACCGGCGGCTGGTGATGAGCCTCCCTAACAGACAGGTTCACCGAGTTCAGCCCCCGCTGAATGGGCTTCGCAGACAGACTAACAAATCGGACCATTAAATGGGGAGACGAGGACAGAAATACATACATCACGTTCTCCATACCACCACTGCCACCCTCCGTTGGTGCTCCTGCACATGTGAGCACTGTGCTCACTGCTCATAACAGCCACAGGGCAGCGCTAACATGCACATCTGAAGATAATGTGCTGCATATGTGACGCGTGTTAGCAGGTGAGGGGCACTCTCATTTCTCACCCGGGGCGCAGCACGGCAGCTACCTGCCCATCGTCTGGCGCTACCCGCCCATCGTCTGGCGCTACCCGCCCATCGTCTGGCGCTACCCGCCCATCGTCTGGCGCTACCCGCCCATCGTCTGGCGCTACCCGCCCATGGTCTGGCGCTACCCGCCCATCGTCCCAACGCTACCCGAGCGTCGCCCTCTGGAGCACCGGCTCGTGAGGATGGACCTGCATCTTGCAGCACGGGCTGCAATTCAGCTCCGCTGTGATAGCATCTCTGGCGCCACTCGGTGGCGTTGATAACAAAAAAATTCAATTTTCTCAACGACAAAAGTAATCTCGGTTTCTTCTGTCTTTCCGTTGCTCGACCTGCGAGCGTCTGCCGGTGGCGGGTAGTTTAGCCCGCCAGAGTGCACACGCGCAGTGCCAGACACAGGATAACGAATGGAGTGACACGGCTGCGTTTCTGCAGAGGACACCGGGCGCTTCACAGGAAATGATAAGCATCGCCTTACAAGACCTGTGGAAATCAAACCCACGACCCCGGCAGCATCGGTGCCATGCTTGAGGAACACAGACGACTTCGGTGTGTTTGGTATTAAAGCTTAAAACTTAAGATTTAGGATCCCAGACTTACATCTGGTCAGTGTTAAGGTCTAAAACGTGACTTTTATCGACAGAGACAAACCCGCTGCTCAGCATTCAGTCTTTTACGAAACGTCTCGTCCTTAATTGTCAAAATCCAAGACACGGGGCGGCACAGTGGCGCGGTGGTTAGCGCCGTCGCCTCACAGCAAGAAGGTCCCGGGTTCGAACCCCGGGGTCATCCAACCTTGGGGGGTCACCCCAGGTCCTTTCTGTGTGGAGTTTGCACGTTCTCCCCGTGTCCGCGGCGGGTTTTGTCCGGGTGCCCCGGTTTCCTCCCACCGTCAGAAAGACATGCATGTTAGGGTCAGTACCCCTGACCGAGGCATGGCAAAACGAACCGCAGGTGGTCCCTGGGTGCTGCACGGCAGGCTGCCCACTGCTCCTAGCTACACCGCTAGGTTGGGCTGAATGCAGAGAAGAATTTCCCAACAGGGATCAATAAAGCGTCTCAAAACATAAATAAATAAAAACAACAAAAGGGACATTTGAAGATCACCTCATCATAATCTGACACTCAGCACAGCTAAGTGCAGCGATCCAAATGACAAGATACTGCGATTAAAGCGTCTTAACATATTGTGTGGTGAACACTTGGCTCTGCAGGGTGCAAAAAGGCAAAATGTCAAATGACTTGGGTTGGAGTGTACTGGCACGTATGGCAAAGGGGTGAAAAAGATTGGACACAACGGGAAGAGCAAACTGCAGATTAACGGAGACATCGGAGCTCTAAAACCTGCCATGGCTTGTGATAGATTCAAGGTAATGGCTCTCCCCCTGTATCAGTCTATCAGAATCAATACACTTCCATCTTAGGCGAGCCATTATCCATACTGTAGCCCCGTCATCCGGCGCTTCATCATTTATTCATTCTGTTCCTCAGGAGGTCAACCACTGCGGAAGCACACACGTGGCAACAAACACTCGTACACAAACACACACACACTTCTATTTACCTCAGGCCTGAAATATGTGGTTCTGTTCTCTTCTTCAAGTCATCGGACTGTGAAGGAAATGACAAGGGAGGGAAAGTATCAGACAACGTGCGGTCCCCGGCACAGGGCTGTGAAATGATTTGCGTTCACCTACCTGTTTAAACTTGTACAGGTCGTTTGACTTCTCGTGGAAGTTAAGGTCCAGAAGTTCTCTTTGGAGGTTCTCCACAAAGGTCTCGCTGCTGATGAAGTTCTGGATGACGCAGTGGGGAAACGGCTGGCAGTCCAACTCCACATTTTCTGCAGAGCGAAAACCCAAATTAAAATACGAGCTCGAACGAAGCCAAATATTTCACGTCTCCGTGTGCGAAAGACAAAGGGGACCTACCCAGCGCACTGTTTCAGGAGGCCCACATCAACACAACACAACTTAATCCAGTTTATTAAGAAACAAGAAACTCAACACCAACATAAACTGTAATGTGATGTGAGCTGAGCGGGGAGGAGAGGCGACCATAGAAAAACCTGCCACGGGCGTCTGGGTAATGTAGCGGTCTATTCCGTTGCCCACCAATATGGGGATCGCTGGTTCGAATCCCTGTGTTACCTCCAGCTTGGTCGGGCGTCCCTACAGACACAATCCACTCTGTGCAGAACTGTAGTCCACTGACTTCCGATTTCTACTGCAGTGGTCATACCAGTTTCCTGTTTGTTGGCGTGCGCTATTAACAATGGCATATTTTTCGCGGTGCCTGCAAGATTTACCATGGAGAAACATCAACCACATGCACAGAACGGTCCACAGAGTGGATTGGCCGTGTCTGCGGGTGAGAAGCTGGATGTGGGTATGTGTTGTGGTCACTGCACTAGCGCCTCCTATGGTCGGTCAGGGTGCCTGTTTGGGAGGGAGGGGGGATAGCGTGATCCTCCTATCCACTATGACCCCTGGGGAAACTTCTCACAGGTGAAAAGAAACGGCTGGTGACTCCACTTGTATGGGAGGAGGCATGTGGTAGTCTGCAGCCCTCCCCGGATCAGCAGAGGGGGCGGAGCAGAGACCGGGACGGCTCAGAGAGCGGGGTGATTGGCCAAGCACAACTGGGGAGAAAAAGGGCAACAACAAAAAAAAATCCAAAAAAAGAAAGAAAAACCTGCCACTTGCCCTGTTCATTAAGGGAAGTTATATCAGAGAACGCCATGAAAAACCACAGCCATGAAAATGAGATAAGAAAAAAAGATATAACACAGAAAACCACAACAGATATATAAACATAATCATCAAACGAATGAAAGATGGACTTAAAACAAGAGAATGTTGAAAATACCCACATCTACATTTATTCATCAACACTTCAGAGCGCAGCAAAATGTAGTGTGGGCTACAACCTCAGGGCAGCGGAGAAGTGCTGAAAACAGATGAAATCACCGACGTCTTGTTAAATTGTGGTCCTGACTGGTCGATGGTTCAGTCTGTGAACGTGAGAACGCTTCACTGAATGTAAGACCATTTCCCAGGTGATCTGATGTCCAGATAGACCATCTTTGATGACTGGGAGGTGATCTTCACAATCAGGATGCAAATCTGGGACATGTCTCAAGTCATTCGCCTCCTTTCCCCTCAACGGATTTATGAACTTGTCAATAACTCCATGCAAGCATCCACTTCAGCAAAGCGAGGACAGGAATAGCACGGTTCTTCCCCCTTTTTCATCTCTCGTAGATACCAGAAGTAGTGTATTCTTGGTGTGGATACACTGCAGCTTTTTCAGTTAAGCTACTGACAGGTGTAAATCTTGTGAGATTATGATTTAAAAGCACAAAACCCTAGGTAGTGTTGAAACAATTAGTCATTAATCGATTAGTTGATAGCCCGGCGCACACCGGGGTGGTTTGCAGCTGAGTGTGAAATGGCCGGGATGAGAGTCAGCGCCTCCAAGTCTGAGGCCATGGTTCTGTACTGAAAAATGTTGGATTGCTCCCTCCGTGTTGGGGATGAGTTGTTGCCTCAAGTGAAGGAGTTCAAGTATCTCGAGGTCTTGTTCACGAGTGAGGGTAGGATGGAGCGGGAGATTGACAGACAGATTGGTGCAGCATCCGCAGTAATGCGGACGTTGTACTGGACCGTGGTGGTGAAGAGGAAGCTTAGCTGGAAGGCAAAGCTCTCAATTTACCAGTCAATCTTCGTTCCAACCCTCACCTATGGTCATGAGCTTTGGGTAGTGACCAAAAGGGTGAGATCGTGGATACAAGCAGCTGAAATGAGTTTCCTTCGTAGTGTGTCTGGGCTCAGCCTTAGAGATAGGGTGAGGAGCTCAGACATCCGGAGGGAGCTCGGAGTAGAGCCGCTGCTCCTTCGCATCGAACGGAGCCAGTTGAGGTGGTTCGCGCATCTGATCATGATGCCTCCTGGGCACCTTCCTTTGGAGGTTTACCGGACACGGCCAACTGGGGGGAGACCCAGGGGTAGATCCAGAACTCGCTGGAGGGACTCCATGTCCAGTCTGGCCTGGGAATGCCTTGGGATCCCACAGGAGGAGCTGGAGGGCGTTGCTGGGGAGAGGGACGTCTGGAGCGCCCTACTTAGCTTGCTGCCACTGCGACCAAATCCCAGAGAAGCGGCTGATGATGAATGAACAAATGAATGATAGTCCAAAAACAAATCAGTTACAATTTTGGTGTTTGATTAATCGCTTGAGTCCTTCATCATATAAAAATGCTTTGACAAACGCTCTGATTTGCTTGCCTTCCCCTGATTTATATCATTATGAAATGGTTTTTTTGGCTGTTGTTCAGACTCAGTAAACAGTTTTAAGATGTAACTTTGGACTCTGGAAACATTTTCCACCCCTGGTTCGTGTCTCTGACCAGCCCATAACCCTGACAGACTCCTCCAAATTCCTCGGCACCGACATCAGTAACACTCTGAAATGGAACATCGACACCAACCACGTCATCAAAAAGGCTCAGCAAAGACTGTACTTCCTCAGGCAACAGAAGAAGTATGTCAAGAAACACCTTGTGGTCCACTTCTATAAGCCACCATAGAGAGCATCCTCACATCATCTCTCACTGTCCGGTATGGGAGCTCCGACAGCCCCACCAAGAGGAAACTGGAGCGGATTGTCACTAAAACTTCCAACACACTTGGTTGTGACCTTCCCATAGTCAACTCCCTGTATATAAAGCCCACCTTCAACCTGGCAGCTAAAATAACCAGTGACCCCTCCGACCCAGCCCACCACATCTTCCAGCTTCTCCCCTCCGGAAGGCGCTACAGGTCTATATTAACCAAAACCACTCGAGTCAAAAACAGCATCTTGCCTACAGCAGTCAGAACACTTTGCATCCCTTGCTAGCCCCCCTTTCAACATGACCCCGTATTCTAACCTGAAAACACTGTATGCACTGGACTGGACTTGTTTGCACTGGTACAGCAGTCATTGTACTCTCTGCCTGTTGGGCTACTTGATATGATGGGGACCTGAACTGTACATATCATATATATTCACTGTACATACTCTCACATTCATGTGTTTCCTTTTTGTGTGTGTTGTTGTAATGGTTTATGGTGCTGCTTGTTTTTCTCTTTTTCTTTTTGCACTGGAACTGAGCTACCATGCTGTACCAAAACAATTACCACCAAATATTGTTGCGTGGCAATAATAAAGCATCTATCTATCTATCTATCTATCTATCTATCTATCTATCTATCTATCTATCTATCTATCTATCTATCTAAGATGGATATTCATCAGTATTTTTGACTTTTAACAGACCAAATGATTAATCACTTAATTAAAAAAAATCGATAAATTAAATAGGAAATAATCCTTAGTTGCTGCCCTTCCCACAGATATATATCCTTTGGGAACTACTTGTAGCAAATGAAATTAAAATTTTCATTTTCCACCTCTCTTTACTCTTCAGTTTAACAGAAATATTCTTCAACAGGACGGTTCTATGCTGGTAACGCAGGTTGTAAAAATATCAACAAACCTGGGAATATCTTGATGCATGCTCAATAATCCAGGTAAGGCAATCCCACAAAGTTGAATCAGTTCATCTGGACACAGCGTTCAGTGGGAGAAACGTTTCATTGGGGAAACTAAATAGATGCTGGCCTAGAGGATGGCACAACAACACAGGAGAGCTAAAGCGTCAGGCCAGAACTCTGCAGTCTACACCCATCTACAGGCCAGTGGCCGCTCTTTCAAGGATGAGGATGTGCACATCCTTGATAGGGAGGAACGCTGGTTTAAATGGGGAGTCAAAGACGACTCTATATGAAGAGGGAACGACCACCCCTGAACCAAGGGGGGGGGGCTAAGAGTACATCTGTCACCATTTTACAATGCTTTTATGCTTTTAGATTAGATTGCAACTATTCCCCAATCCTCTGTGAATAGTACACATGGCCATTGCAACTCAAGTTAATGGTCATGGCAATTAGCATAAATATGAAACCGATCGCTGGTTTTGGTCATTATGCAACAGCATTGTTTATAAGGGGGGGATACCTGCAGTTTTGGTCATTACGCAACAGCATTGTTTATAAGGGTGGGATACCTGCAGTTGTGGTCATTATGCAACAGCATTGTTTATAAGGGTGGGATACCTGCAGTTCTGGTCATTATGCAACAGCATTGTTTATAAGGGTGGGATACCTGCAGTTGTGGTCATTACGCAACAGCATTGTTTATAAGGGTGGGATACCTGCAGTTTTGGTCATTACGCAACAGCATTGTTTATAAGGGTGGGATACCTGCAGTTTTGGTCATTACGCAACAGCATTGTTTATAAGGGTGGGATACCTGCAGTTTTGGTCATTATGCACCAGCATTGTTTATAAGGGTGGGATACCTGCAGTCGGTTGAGACTGAAGGGGTCACTTGGATGAGCGATGAAACGTTTCTCCCACTAAACGTTGGGTCCAGATGAACTGGCTCAACTTTCGGCAAACCTGGAAACATATCAAAACCTCGCCCTCGTCTGCCTCATCCGTCAGTGAGACAGAGGAAGATGCAGAGGACAGGGGAGAAATGGGGAACGGATGGTCCGCTGTGGCGACCTCGAACGGGAGCAGCCGAAAGTAGTAGTAGTAGTAGTAGTAGTTTCGTCCTTCCTTTCTGTCGACATCGGCTTCAACAGGTGACTTCGTGGTAAATAGAAAGGTGGGCAGGGGCTAAACTACGCTGTCCGGTCAGTGATCATTGCTAGCAGCCGACTACGAATATGAGCAACGATTAACGCACATCTGCTTGAGGCTATTCGGGGAGAGTCGTGTCAGCTCTAAAAGAGGCACAGTCTGCAAGGCAAAGGGCGAGAGCAAGCTGCGTTTAGGTGTGTTTACCTTCCGCCACACTGCTGTTTTAAATCCCCCCCCGGACGAGCGATAACAGTCGGACCTGGCAGTGAGAGTACGGCTCTGCCCGACACGGAGGCTACAGTCGCGAAACTTGTCCCCGAACTTCTTTTTCCTCACCGTGACAGTAGCGGTCCCGGAGAGACCATGCCTTCTTCACTCCTCTCTTCACCTCCTCCTCGTCTAAAACCGGGGAAAGCTCCGCTATTTCCTCTCGTTTCTTCCTCCGTTTCCTCTTCTCCGTGTTGTCACCCGGGGGGGACGAGGGCTGCTGTCGTTTAGAACTCATCGTCAAGGTGTCTTTTTTTTTTTTTTTAACCACAGAACGGACTAGTCGGACCGCTGGGTCCGGGGGGAACGTAGCGAACGTGGGATCTCGTCGCACACGATTGACGTCACGCGCCGGCGACGCCAATCCGCTTAAACGTATTTTCCTTTACGCTATGTTCACATGTTCTGTAACTTTATTTTTTTTTTTGGCATTTTTTTTTTACCTTTTATGAGACAGCGAAGAGGCAGACGGTAAAGAGGAGGGAGAAATATGACATTTAAGGTCACCGATGGTAGCTTTTTTTAACGTTTTTTTTTACCACAGAACGGACTAGTCGGACCGCTGGGTCCGGGGGGAACGTAGCGAACGTGGGATCTCGTCGCACACGATTGACGTCATCGCGCCGGCGACGCAAATCCGCTTAAATGTATTTTCCTTTACGCTATGTTCACATGTTCTGTAACTTTATGTTTTTTGGCTTTTTTTTATACCTTTTATGAGACAGCGAAGAGGCAGACGGTAAAGAGGAGGGAGAAATATGACATTTAAGGTCGCCGATGGTAGCTTTTTTTAACGTATTTTTTTTTTATATTCTATCTCGAAAATAAAATCGTGACGCCAGCAGATCCCGTCTCTGGCTTCTCTTTTACTGAATAACGTGCGTGAGACGCATTTTTTGGCCGCGTCCCCTCGCCGACGTTTTTTTTTTATTTAAAGAACTTTATTAACAAAAGTGAACAAAAATAGTATATAACAATGTCAATCAACAATAGTCACATTATTGAATTTATACATTAACACATATTATCATAAACACGCCAGGGGGGATTTTATAAAGTAAAACAAATAAATGACATACTTAACTAAATATTTTGTAAATCATAAAGCGCTTATGTTTTTACAGCTTTTTATTTTCACTATCATTTATTGATGAAATATAGTTTGATATACGCAGACGGCTCGAGAAAATTAGGTTTTCTTGCTAGAGAATTTAGATCTGTGAATATAACATTTTGTTACGATAATTAGCAAATTGATTAAATAATACTGAGAATCGAGGTTCCTATCAAATTCGGTGTATCCAAACAATACATTTCCCTCACCGACGTTACCCTGAGCCACGCACGCCATCTGACGCGAATACGTCCGAAGGCCGACGATTGGCGGTGACGTCACCGGCTGCGGGTCACTGCGTGAGCGACATTTCCGGCGCTTAATCGTGACGTCGGCAATGTTGGGTTTCGTTTACCGGCAGCGTTAGCTTCCGCGTTAGCCCGTGGCCGGCGCAGAAATGAGCAAACGGAAACAGTCGCACGTTTTCCAGCCGTTTGAAAACAGAAAGCGAACCCTCATGAGCAGCGAGGACTCCGCCGAGAGCACCGAGTCTGCTCACCTCAGCGCCGCCGGTGCTAGCATCAAGACAGAAGCTAGCAGCCGGCTACATGCCCACGATCCACCCGCTGTGCAGAGCGACGAGCCCCGGGAGGAACTCGCTGGTGCGGCTGCCCCCATCGGCGACTGTCCTCCAAGCCCAGGAGACTCGGACGCGTCGTGGCAGCAGCAAATACCCACGGTAGGTGCCACCTCGGCCTCTCAAGACGACGACATCGGCGGCGTTAAGGCCGACGAACTCAAAAGGGCGCCCGACTCGGTCAAGCTGAAAGCGCTGCAGTCTAGATTCCAGCCTCCCAGAGGATGGAGAGCCCCGTCCAAGGAAATCTGCGGGAAGCGACGCAAAATCCCGGAGGACTTTTTTGACGAGAGCCTTTACCCCACTCTGCGTTACAGCCAAAGCGTCGACGGGGTTTTTTGCGTCGCTTGCATGGTTTTCTCCTCGGGAGACACGGTTCTGAGAACCAAGGCGCTTAGCGACTGGAGTAACGCCAGGAAGATCGTGTCGAGGCACTTGGCAACGCCAGCTCACGGCACCGCGCAGCTGCGCACGGCGGAATTCCTTAACGCGGCCCTGGGGAAGAGCCGGTCGGCGTATTCCCGCTCGGATCGCTCGTACCAACAAGCGGCAGAGCGCGACACGTACGGACTCAAAGCGGTCGTCGATCTAATCGCCGTGTGCGCACGGCAGGGCATACCCATGCGGGGCCGCACGGAGGAGCGCGGCGGTAATTTCCAAGCGCTTCTGACGTATCGCGCCGAGGGAGACGAGCTGCTGAAGCGGTATGTGGAGAATGCGCCAGCCAACGCGGAGTACCGCAGTCGTCGGACGCAGGACGAGCTGATCGAGCTGTGCGGGAAACAGATCCGAGGCGCAATTCTGCGCAGATGCAGGGACGCCAAGTGGTTTTCCCTGCTGGCCGACGAGACGGGCAACGCCGAGCAAGTGGCCCTCGTGGTTCGGTACGTGCACTCTTCCGGCGGCAGCTACTCGGTGCGGGAGGACTTCCTGGGCTTTCTTTCCACAGCCGACGCCACGGGCGACACCTTGACCCACCTTTTGCTGAACCGATTGTCGGAACTGGGTTTGGATCCCGCCCATTTGGTTGGCCAGGGGTACGACGGGGCGGGGGACGCCGGCGGAAAGGTGCGAGGCGCTCAAGCGCGCATCCGGGTTCGGTACCCCGCCGCAGTTTACGTGCACTGCAGACACCACGCGTTAAACCTGGCAGTGGCGCGTTCGACCAGGATCCCCGTCGTCCGCAACGCCCTGAACACCGCTCGGGAAGTGGCCAGCTTCATCGCAGCCTCCCCGGCGCGCTTGTTGAGCAACAGCAGCGACAAGGAACGCCTCCGAAAGTTCTCCGATACCCAGCACGACATGGGCCTGTCTGCCCTCGTCGAAAGCTACGCTGACGTACTGGCGACCCTGGTCGAGCTGAAGACCGACGGAGACGCCGAGTGCAGCTGCGCGGCGTCCTCGCTCGCCGGAGCCATGGAGTCGTTCGAGTTCATCGTGTGTCTAGTCGTGGCCCGGGAGCTGCTTCGCTACCTGACGCCGCTGAGCGGTGGCTTGCGCAACCCGGACTGCGAACTGCCGGTAGCCGCCCAGATGGCCCGGGATGTAGTGGCGGTGCTCGGCGAGCGGAAACGAGACGACTCTACGTACAGGGGCATGTGGGAGACGGCGTGCTGCCTGGCGGCGAGCGTCGGGGTCTCCCCGGCGGTGCCCCGCGTCGCCCAAAGCCGAGGGCCCAGCACCCCTGCCGCCAGCCCGGAAGAGTACTGGAGGAGCAACGTGTTCTTGCCCTTCGTCGACCACGTGGCCACGGAGGTGCGGGACAGGGTCTGCCTCGCACTGCCGCGCCTGAAGGCCCAGTACCTCCTACCCGACAAGCTGCCGCTGCTGACGGACGGTTTGTGGCGGGACATAAAGGAGGAGTACGGGGATCTGATGCCCGGCGTGGACGCCGCGGACGTGGAGCTGGAACTGTGGAGGCAGCGCAACGGGCGTGCGCCCGCCGTTGGTGACGTCTGCCAGGTGTTGGGGTTGACCGCGGACTTCTACCCGAACATTCACGCCGTCGTGAAGGTCCTGCTGACGATGCCGGTGTGCGGCGCCGGCGCCGAGCGCTGCTTCAGCTGCCTGCCTCGGCTGAGGGCGTATCTGAGCGACACGGCGCCCGGCGAACGGCTGAGCGGGCTGGCGCTGATGAGCGTCCATCATGACGTCGGAGTCGACGCGGAGGCCGTTCTGCTCGCGCGCTCGCGGGCTGAGTAGAGTGCGCGTGTGCCCCCGCGCGCGCGCGTGGGGACCCGGACGTGAGGGGTGGTCTACAAGCGGCGGCCGGTTCTGGTCCGCACTGTGAAGTACTTCCGTGTGGTGTACATGTGGTATATTCTACTACATGTACATGTGGTATATTCTACTACATGTGCATGTGGTATATTCTACTACATGTGCATGTGGTATATTCTACTACATGTACATGTGGTATATTCTACTACATGTACATGTGGTATATTCTACTACATGTGCATGTGGTATATTCTACTACATGTACATGTGGTATATTCTACTACATGCTCATGTGGTATATTCTACTACATGTACATGTTGTATATTCTACTACATGTACATGTGGTATATTCTACTACATGCTCATGTGGTATATTCTACTACATGCTCATGTGGTATATTCTACTACATGCTCATGTGGTATATTCTACTACATGTACATGTGGTATATTCTACTACATGCACATGTTTTATATTCTACTACATATACATGTGGTATATTCTACTACATGTTCATGTGGTATATTCTACTACATATACATGTTGTATATTCTACTACATGTTCATGTGGTATATTCTACTACATGTACATGTGGTATATTCTACCATATGTTCATGTTGTATATTCTACCACATGTTCATGTGGTATATTCTACCACATGTACATGTAGTATATTCTACCACATGTACATGTGGTATATTCTACTACATGTACATGTGGTATATTCTACTACATGCTCATGTGGTATATTCTACTACATGTACATGTGGTATATTCTACTACATGTACATGTGGTATATTCTACTACATGCTCATGTGGTATATTCTACTACATGTTCATGTTGTATATTCTACCACATGTACAAGTTGTATATTCTACTACATGTACATGTTGTATATTCTACTACATGTTCATGTTGTATATTCTACCACATGTACACGTTTTATATTCTACCACATGTTCATGTTGTATATTCTACCACATGTACAAGTTGTATATTCTACTACATGTACATGTTGTATATTCTACTACATGTTCATGTTGTATATTCTACCACATGTACATGTTGTATATTCTACTACATGATGTTCAATAAAATGCTAGAAAAACCCACATGCTCCCTAAAAACAATTTGTTTACTGGTGTTACTGTAATATTGGCAAACTATCATAATATATAAATGGAGTTTTTTTTTAAAAAGCCTCCCGTTTCACTTCATTTCCGCATCATTTGTGTTTCATATCCTTAAAGCGAATGTGTATTAAAATGGCCTAAAATTCAAATGATTTGATGCCATTCTGAGAACGAGTCCCTCGTTATAGTATTTGTAAACAGCAGGTACACATACAGTGGCTCGCAAAAGTATTCATACCCCTTGAACTTTTCCACGTTTTGTCACGTTACGACCACAAACATAAATATATTTTATTTGGAATTTTATGTGAAAGACCGACACAAAGTGGCACACAATTGTGACGTACAAAGAAAGTTATACGTGATTTAAAAATTTTTTTTCCAAATAAAAAACTGAAAAGTGCGGTGTGCAAAAGTATTCAGCCCCCTTTTCTCTGAGTGCAGCCAGTTGCCTTCAGAAGTTGCCTGATGATTGCTGAATGATCGAATGACCTAATGACTAAATAGAGTCAACCTGGCTGTGTGTAATCCAATCTCAGTACACATACAGCTGTTCTGTGACGGCCTCAGAGGTTTGTTAAGAGAATATTGGGGAGCAAACAGCATCATGAAGTCCAAGGAACACACCAGACAGGTCAGGGATAAAGTTGTGGGGAAGTTTAAAGCAGGGTTAGGCTATAAAAAGATTTCCCAAGCTCTGAACATCTCACGGAGCACTGTTCAATCCATCATCCGGAAATGGAGAGAGTATGGCACAACTGCAAACCTACCAAGACACGGCCGTCCACCTAAACTTACAGGCTGAACAAGGAGAGCACTGATCAGACATGCAGCCAAGAGGCCCATGGTGACTCTGGACGAACTGCAGAGATCCACAGCTCAGGTGGGGGAATCTGTCCACAGGACAACTATTGGTCGTGCACTGCCCAAATCTGGCCTTTATGGAAGAGTGGCAAGAAGAAAGCCAGTGTTAAAAGAAAACCATAAGAAGTCCCGTTTGCAGTTTGCCAGAAGCCATGTGGGGGACACAGCAAACATGTGGAAGAAGGTGCTCTGGTCAGATGAGACCAAAATTGAACTTTTTGGCCTAAATGCAAAACGCTATGTGTGGCGGAAAACTAACACTGCACATCACTCTGAACACAACACCATCCCCACTATCAAACATGGTGGTGGCAGCATCAAGCTCTGGGGGTGCTTCTCTTCAGCAGGGACAGGGAAGATGGTCAGAGTTGATGGGAAGATGGATGGAGCCAAATACAGGGCAATCTTGGAAGAAAACCTGTTGGAGTCTGCAAAAGACTTGAGACTGGGGCGGAGGTTCACCTTCCAGCAGGACAACGACCCTAAACATAAAGCCAGGGCTACAATGGACTGGTTTAAACCAGAACATATTCATGTGTTAGAATGGCCCAGTTAAAGTCCAGACCTAAATCCAGTTCAGAATCTGTGGCAAGATCTGAAAACTGCCGTTCACAAACGCTCTCCATCTAATCTGACTGAGCTTGAGCTGTTTTGCAAAGAAGAATGGGCAAAAATGTCAGTCTCTAGATGTGCAGAGCTGGTAGAGACACACCCCAAAAGACTTGCAGCTGTAGTTGCAGCAAAAGGTGGTTCCACAAAGTGTTGCACATCGCACTTTTCAGTTTTTTATTTGTAAAAAATTTTTTAAAATCATGTACAATTTTCTTAGTACTTCACAATTGTGTGCTACTTTATGTTGGTCTTTCACATAAAATTCCAATAAAATATATTTCTGTTTGTGGTCGAAACGTGACAAAATGTGGAACAGTTCAAGGGGTGAGAATACTTTTGCAAGCCACTGTATAATAATACATCAGTGTGTTCACTCAAGCCTTCCCTTACAAAGCAGTAGTTTATTCAAGTGTGCTGTTAGCGTACTTATTTTAAACTAAACATCCCTGAGTATGCTTTCAGTTTACTTTTCAAGGACTTATCAGAGATATGCTAAACAAAATTAGTCTTCAGTATACTTACAAGTAGTAATAATGGTGCATGTACTTGGTTTACTTAATAAGATAGAAAGTATAACATTTTTTGTAAGCCTTGTGATGCTCGTTGTGAAAGTATTTCCTCGGTACTTTCCCAACCATGTGGGCCCCAAGCAGCAGGGACACCCAACAGGTCTTCAGAAATGTCCATTATTTGTTGGTAACTTCCCCGGTAGTCTTCCAAGTCTCCTTAAAATACTGCATCATACCTTTTCTCACATTTATTGTAATTCTGATATGACAAGATGCATGTTCCCACCTGTTATAAACAATCCACTGCTCATTTTATTTTATGGGACAAATAAACATTGAGTCTTACTGGAAGTTCAACAAACAAGAACAACAAGCAACGCTGGGTAGGTATGAAGATGTGCAGGATGTTGTTTTGGAGGTTCTTCCCTGGTGTGGAGACAGGAGTCAGTCGCCTCCTGTTGTCAAAAGCTTCCCCATCTTCTCTTTATCTCAGGACAAGCCTGCATGGGTGCAGAACAGAGCAGGGACAACAAATGACACCGGCTTTCCTCTGTTTTGTTTGTAGGTAGTGTGTCTGTGTATCTTGTTTGTAGGTAGTGTGTCTGTGTATCTTGTTTGTAGGTAGTGTGTCTGTGTATCTTGTTTGTAGCCAGTGTGACTGTGTATCTTGTTTGTCGGCAGTGTGACTGTGTATCTTGTTTGTCGGCAGTGTGACTGTGTATCTTGTTTGTCGGCAGTGTGACTGTGTATCTTGTTTGTCGGCAGTGTGACTGTGTATCTTGTTTGTAGCCAGTGTGACTGTGTATCTTGTTTGTAGGCAGTGTGACTGTGTATCTTGTTTGTAGGTAGTGTGTCTGTGTATCTTGTTTGTAGCCAGTGTGACTGTGTATCTTGTTTGTAGCCAGTGTGACTGTGTATCTTGTTTGTAGGAAGTGTGACTGTGTATCTTGTTTGTAGGCAGTGTGACTGTGTATCTTGTTTGTAAGCAGTGTGACTTTGTATCTTGTTTGTAGGCAGTGTGACTGTGTATCTTGTCTGTAGGCAGTGTGACTGTGTATCTTGTCTGTAGGCAGTGTGGCTGTGTATCTTGTTTGTAGGCAGTGTGACTGTGTATCTTGTTTGTAGGCAGTGTGACTGTGTATCTTGTTTGTAGGCAGTGTGACTGTGTATCTTGTTTGTAGGCAGTGTGACTGTGTATCTTGTTTGTAGCCAGTGTGACTGTGTATCTTGTTTGTCGGCAGTGTGACTGTGTATCTTGTTTGTAGCCAGTGTGACTGTGTATCTTGTTTGTAGGCAGTGTGACTGTGTATCTTGTTTGTAGGCAGTGTGACTGTGTATCTTGTTTGTAGGCAGTGTGACTGTGTATCTTGTTTGTAGGCAGTGTGACTGTGTATCTTGTTTGTAGCCAGTGTGACTGTGTATCTTGTTTGTAGCCAGTGTGACTGTGTATCTTGTTTGTCGGCAGTGTGACTGTGTGTCTTGTTTGTAGCCAGTGTGACTGTGTATCTTGTTTGTAGCCAGTGTGACTGTGTATCTTGTTTGTAGCCAGTGTGACTGTGTATCTTGTTTGTCGGCAGTGTGACTGTGTGTCTTGTTTGTAGCCAGTGTGACTGTGTATCTTGTTTGTAGCCAGTGTGACTGTGTATTTGTCACAGAAATGGCAACATTTCTTAAAATTAAACTGCTGGCAGTTTTAAGTCAAGTCAGTTTTATTTGTATAGCCCAATATCACAAATTACAAATTTGCCTCAAGGGGCTTTACAGCATCACAACATCCTGACCTTTGACCCTCGCATGAGACTTTCATTTAAAAGTACAAACCCACAGACATGTTATCTGTGGGGGATTGTGTAAAAAAACATCTTGTGTTAAAGGACAAACCTCATTTCTCCCGTTCGACATTGTCCAGAGGAGCGGCCGTATGAAAGGATCATGGACTCATCCGCCTAGAGACGCGAATGAACTCGGAAACTTTATCGATTTCTCCAAAAAAAAAAAAAAAAAAAGAACAGAAAAAACGAGCACATCTCCATGAAAGGACTTCTTTATTAAAAAAACCAACAAACAAAAACACCACAGTTAAAAATGACAGGAAAGTCAATGCTGTAGTTTTTTTTTTTTTTTAATCAAACATTACCATCTGCTTCAGAGGCATAAAACCGGATTTGAGACGCATTGGGAGAAAGGAAAATGGAAGCTGCGAACAGCTGCTGCTTTCTTTTCAGATAAAAAAAAAAAAAAAAACATCACGAGACAGTATTTTCCTCTATCGAAACGGCGACCCAGTGCTCTGTCCATAATTCTGATGCGGTGACGTTTTTCCTCCGTATGTCGTTCAGAAAATTCTTCCCTCCCGTCTCCGAACCCCCAACCAAACGCAGCCGCACTCACAGAGACGGCTGCGTTCGGTTTGCTATCCCGCGTCCTTTAGTTGTAGATGAAGTTGAACCTAAGAAAAGAAATCACGGTTATTTCGGCAAAATGATCCCTCTTGAGGACGGGGGGGGGGCGGCTCGTCTCCTTCCCTGTAACGCTTTTCATCCTTTTTGTCGGGCCATTTACAAGTCAAACTAACACGGGACATTTCTTTTTTTAACGTTCGCGTACCACGGCAATCATGACGGGCGATTTGGGATTTCGGTGAAGCGGCACACTGACCCTCAGCTGGTCGCGCCATCGTTTAAACCGATGTAACACTCAAAAGACAGTTTCCTGACTTTAGCAGTGAGTAACACATCATATGAAGGGAAGAACCTACTAGAACTAGGGTTAAAGGGCAGCGGAGGAACACACTCCTCCATCTCACTCTATGTGGCTGAGGGACATTTTGTGTTTTATCAAGATGGAGGAAATAAGACGTGTCACACGGGGTTCAACAACCAGATTCCATAAAACATGCGGCTCCTTTCTTTAAACGTGTCGTTAACGTGGGGCAATCTAGTTACATGTGTGGCGGTATGGCTAAACCCTTCACTATTTTGTTACCGTTAACATCTTTTTTCTGTATAATCTATAATTTCATTTTATAATATTGCTTATTTGTCTTGCGTACACAAGCTGTGTTTTCTCTAATTGGCTAGCTGGCCAGGCTATATGTTTGTTTGTTGGGGGGGGGGGTTTGTCCTTTTTTTTTCTATGTTGAATTTTGGTTGCTGTTTTTTTTTCTATGCAAACATCAACACTGACTTCATATATGTATGTACAATATTTTGACTGTAAAATGTCAATAAAAAAAAAAGTGTAATATTTTGTGCAGAAAAATGAATCCAGCTGCAGGAGAACTGAGCAGGCTCTGTGCTAATGGTGAAAAGAAAGATAGATGATCTATCCATCCATCCATCTTGAATGGAGTTACCAGACCAAAAAAGAAACAGATTTTACTTGCTCTCATTGGACATGTCAGAATTATCGTGCTGAGGTCCAGTTTCTGTTTAATCTCATGCTGTTCACATTCAACCTCTCCCCTGTGCACAAACACAGGAAAACTAAACAGTACCTGCTCAGGAGCTGTGGTAGACTGGAGATAATGGGTCCATACCCAGGGGCGTTGTCATACAATTCAAAGAGTGGTGCTGCCACCAGCTTGTAGTTCTTGGGGACTGCAAACAGAGCTGTTGGATCAGAGACATGCATTTCAGCACCAAAACCCCTCACTTATTACTCAGTAATTTCAACCAAACGTTTACCTTCTAGTCACACAAGTTATTAATTATTAAAATTAACATTTCCACTGTGTTAGATTCATATCTTTTGCAAAATGACTATCGTTGATGCTTCTCTTTGGTTGGTCCACCGGCTTATCGTCCCTGCTGGACCAACCACTGCTGACTGAAGTAAAACGTGTCGGTTCCTATTAGAGATATTATTCCCGTACCATTTTTTTCCTTCCTGATATGATTCTGATACCTGAGCTTGCATATCGGCTGATACTGAGTACCCATCCGATACAAGTGCGTTAAAAATATATGTATATTGTTCTTTAACATCTGTATACTACTAACCCTGTATGTGATGACTGCTATCACTGTTGTACGGCCTGGCTCTGATTAAACCCTTTGTAAAACATCCAACACATACATACACATGATGAAGGCCACAGAGCTTTATTATTATCTAGTCTGACAGTCAGTCATAACTGAAAAAGAACACAAATAAAATAAATAACAAATACTTTTAAAAAAATTCTCCAAGTATAGCCGGGATTTCACCCCTACCTAAAACCACCACGGCGGTCATTTTGACCGCCGGTTTTTAAACGCTACATTCTGTCAAGATAAATACCCAGCTGAGATATTAATGTATTGCATATGTTAGTATGTCTGGTAGGAAACGACCGACCCCAAATTTAACATTTTAACAACTTTAATACTATCTTTCAAACCAATTAAAATGGCCGCTGTCCAACGCCTGTTAAAACTGCAACGCCTCGGTGGTAGTCATGGTGCGTCTGTACCCAGACATGTTGGGCATAATCAAAAATCAAGTTTAGACTATTTCTCTGTACTGGAGGGCGCTAGTGTGTTTCTAGGACAGATCAACGAACTTCACGAAGGAAATGACGCGACAACACACGTCATAAATACCGACATGACGCGCATCATCACGCGACAATTACGAGACGGTCATGTTGACCGCTCGTGGTCGTTTTAGGTGGATCTTATCATAACCTTTTCTTTTAACAATTGATCTAAAACTCACTTTTATGCAAATATATGCAATTTTAGGAGCATTCAGGGAGCGGCAGGTCTGTAGCTTTTTTCCCCACAAAGTTATTAAACTTTGAAAATCAAAAACCGTCAAAATGGCGGCCTTGATCGTTCTAGTGTTAAATGTGCAAACAGTACAGTAACCGTATAAAACAGTAGTGCAACAGCAACTTAAAAACTAAATAATCTCGGCATTAATAATTCCTCACGTTGCCGTTTTACTGGTGGGATTTCCATTGTAACATATTGCCAAATTGCTGACACTTTCCCAACTCTGGCTAACGTTACACTGAATTACCGGACACCAGCTCTTCTTCGCTGCTCTAAACCAGTAGTTGCCGGTGGGAGGACAGGGCAACTTGCCGTGTAGGCTACTGTTTTAGAGCGGTGAAGAAGAAGAAATGATTTCCAAGAAGACAGCCATTTTATTCGGGTGAAGCTACTTTCAAGTTGATTTTTTTTTTGGCGTTTTCAACCAGGCGTATTTCCCCTGTAACCTAACGGACAAACGTAAGGCTGCTGACATGTTTAAAGCTACACAAGTCGCTTGCCGTTTATGGATATTGGCTACCTGTGCAGTAAAAAATCTGCTAAACTGCATACAGGTGTATGGGACGCTGCTGGGAAGGAGTAGGTCCCGTTTCAGGGCTGAAAAAATTATGTGATATCGGATCTGCTGATACTAGAGCCAGCATTTTAGGCAGTACCAGAGGCATTTCTGATACCGGTATCGGAACAACTCTACTTCCTATCACGGTTCATATGTGCAGCTTGGGGTTTTTTCTCGGGAAGTGTTGTACCAACACCGTTTCTTTTAAAAATTCAAACGCTTGCAGAAGCCAAGGCTTTCATGAAATAAGAGTGAGCTGCATCCTTTTTGTTTTATCACAGTCGGTTATAGATCATAACGAAACGGACCATTTGGCTGTATGAAAAAGTTCAATATTATCGCTTTCAGAAAGCTGCGCCGTGGAGTACGAACCCTTTTCCTGAAGTTGAACCAGGAACAGCTTCTTGTGCTCCTTCGGTTTGGTGATGTGGGCTGGAATGTAAGGGTACTGAAAGAGAAACAGATCAGTAAATTAAACACACTCATACACACACGAGGCCACACACAACCTGGGCCATGTTTATGTGTAAATACAGAGACCCCAAAACTTCCCAGATTTAGTCTCGAAATCAGAGAGACAGATCTGCAAGACAGGCTACAACATGAATACCATCTTGCCTCCAGGAGAAGAATTAAACATTTTCCAAAACTTGTTCTTCTAATTACAAATCATTTCCCCTTCGGAAAAGGTTAAAAGTAACAGTCCAACTGGGGAGAAAAAAAAGGTTGCCATGGATCTTATTGTAGAGTCTTGCTATTGGTTCAGCGTTCATTTGTGCACATCCATTTGTTTGTCTTTAGGAGCAGGACAAGAACACACACACACACACACACACACACACACACACACACACACACACACACACACACACACACACACACACACACACACGAATGATACCAACAAATCTACATCACTTCTGATACAGTCGGAGGGGAGCAGGTAGCCCTGGTCCACAGAGGATTTATCCATCTAATAAAATTGTGCAACTTATGAACGTCCAATCAACTCTTTTCAAGCTCAGCCATGTTTGGGATTAACGGCTTGGTAAAAAGACGCACTTTGCTTCTGAATAATAACTTTTTCAGACTGTCCTCACCTGAGGAGGCTCGAAGTTAGGGCGCCACCAGTTGCCAATGCAGTCATCGATGACCCAGTCCTGCTTCACACCATCCTGTCGTCCGAGGATCTAAATCAAATCAAATCAATTTTATTTGTATAGCCCAATATCACAAATTACAAATTTGCCTCAGTGCCATGGATCTGCCATGGAAAACGCAGGACAGTTCTACACTCCAGCCAAACCACAGCAACAGGAAGTGTAAAGCAGACAAGACATGGCTACCTCAGTCATCAGGCGTTTCAGGCCCTCCACTTCATCTTCTCCTGGATTCAACTCTCCACCCGGACTGCCGGAGAGAAGCAAACACCACGGTCATGCAGACATCGGTCACAGACTGCTTTTCCATCAAAGTATCTTTATGCAAATTTTGGTGTTTCCAGTAAAAAAGGCTTGAGCAAATGTTGAATTCTCACAATTCTCTTTAAAGCTTTGATGCTTGACTGAAGTGGATACATTTTTTTACTCTATAAAAAGAAATGCGATAAATTCCAGTGGATATGCATCTGCCGAATACAAAAATGAAATGAAAATAAAGTTTAGTCACATGATCAGCCATTTCTTAATCTAAACTTGAGGTTCTGTTTTCTGTGTATTTCTACTGCTATTTGTCTTTGGAGAGCGTTAAACGTGGGCACCAGCTGAACCAAAAGAGCAATAAAACCTGTGCAATAGTGCTGCACGATTTGGTAAAAAAAAAGTCATACTGCGACTACTGTGGACAATATCGCAATTGCGATATAATAAACAAATTTACACATATACCAATAATACAAATTTGTCGTGTTGCTGTGACATGTAGCGACGTTCATCTTGCATGTTTTACGCGGTACCTCTTTCTGCACAATATCGCTGAGCTTGAATCCAAAATATCGCCATATAACACCAGTTCATCAGCGTTAAGCTGTCATCGGTATCCATGTTTTCCTTCTTTCTGGTCTGCACACAGCATACCAGATAGTCATGCAACTGTAGACTGCACATACTTCACTACCTAAACACAGACTGACTGGTCATCTCTTAATTATGGGCGTAGATATGCAGACTGCACACAAACAAACGTTCACACGCGCACATTTTATCATTTAAGTCAGTCGCAGCCTTTTGCGGTTGTATAATTGCACAGGCTGGCATCGCAACTGCGATGAGATTAATCGTGCAGCACTACTGTGTGATACGATTTAGTTCTTGGTGGACTATCTTTCTGGTAGCTGTTGGGGTATGGACATGTGAGGCATCACACATCAGCCCACATACCTTCAGGTTTTCATTCATTTTAACAGAGCTGATGGAAGGGCACCTTAATTTGTATGCTTTTTTTAGCGAATTTTAACTAATCACTTGAAATTCTATTGAAAAGTTGGACGGAAACATGATGATGGCTGGTTAGGACAGAAACTATAAAGATCTACACTCACAGTTTGAAGAAAGTCGTCCCCAGCTGTAGAAGTAAGACATGAGGCAGCCTGTGTTCATGGACAATGAGCACGCCCTCCACCGTTCTCCTCATGCCCATCTTGTCAAACTCCTCCCGCATCCTCTGAAACCGGGCTGCCACCGAACTGTCTTTCTCATACAGGGGCTCCTTGGTACCAAATGTGTAGTTTGTCAATGGATACCTAAAATGTAGACGCAAGCACAAATTGCATTATTTACTTCCAGGTGTTCAGTAAGATCAGAGTTGCTTTAAGTTCAACTTTATTTGTTTAATGGGTGGGGGAAAAAAAATCAATCAATAACATGTAGAGTATATTTTGTCCTGTAAAATGCAACGAAAAGCTCTTTCCTTTAAAGTGCAGAGTAGATAAATATTTTATTTATATTTTCTTGAAAAAATAAGGATGAAAACATACAAGACTTAATAGAAAAGACATAACTCAAACCAAAATCGGTGAGAACTGACTGATATGAAGACAACAATACAGCTGCTGTCCGTGCAGAAGCCTTAAACACATGGTTGCCACCCGTCCATTATAACACAGGATCGTACTGTACTGGAAAATAAAACGCTGCATCCTGTATTGGATCAATAAGAACCAGTTCATCTGGACACGATGTTCAGTGGGAGAACCGTTTGATAACTCATCCAAGTGACCTCGCCAGTCTCAGCTGACGGCAGGTATCCCCCACCCTTATAAACAGCACAACTGCAGCATATCGACCGAAACCAACAACTGGTTTCATATGCACATAGGTATGACCACCAACTAGTTTCAATGGTAGAACTCAACTAAAAAGAAGAAGTCGGAAAAGTTGAGACACATATTTTCCAAACACTTGGTCTCAAGTTGCTTTCAAACCCCAAGACACGCTGCGCCAGAAACTGGTCCACCCCGAGGATCGGGTCCCCCGGCACAAATAGAGCAATATAGAGTATGCTGTGAAGTGCTAGGAGGATTGCCATGACTTGTATATCAGGGAAACCAAACAGACGCTGGCCAAGGGGATGGCACAACACAGGAGAGCTAACACGTCAGCCCAGGACTCCACAGTCTACACCATCTACACAGTCTACACCATCTACAGGCCAGTGGCCACTCTTTCAAGGATGAGAATGTGCACATCCTTGATATAGAGGAACGATGGTTTGCAATTGGAGTCAAAGAGGCCGTCCTATGTGAAGAGGGAACGACCATCCCTGAACTGGGGTGGGGGCAAGAGCACATCTGTCTTATTGGATTCAATGACTGCAAACATTCCCAAATCCTCTGTGAATAGGACACATGACCATCGTAACGCTAGTTAATGGTCACACCCATATTTGCATATGACACTGGTCGTTGGTTTGGGCCGTTATGTATTGTTTATAAGGGTGGGGACACCTGCAGTCAGGTGAGACTGAAGAGGTCACTCAGATGATGATGATGATGATGATGATGAAACCTATCTGTCAATAGATGTTGTGTCCAGATGAACTGATTCACCTGTTTTGGACAAAGTAACAGAGGTGAGCCATACAGGAGTCAACGCTGCACAACAGCTTGGAGAACTGGCGGATGCCTTCGCCATTCTAAATTACAAGCGAGTGGCTTTTTATTTACTTATTTTTATTTGAATGTTTGGAAAGAAACTGTTTTATTAAAATGTGTGCTGTGCTCCTGTTATTATAACTGCGCTACCTACCTTGTTCTATTTATTACAGTTCATTTTATTCTATATAAGGCCACTCATTTATTTTCACTTAAGTTGCTCGTTTATTGAAATATGTGGTGCTGTTATTATATCAAAAATAGGCCTAAAAGACAGCGGGGAAAAGTCAGCGCCGGGTTCTGTGTTTAAGGGGAGACCGTTTTCATATTGGCCTATGTTGCTCGACCGTGCTGACAAATTTAGACAGGGGTGGGGGAAAAATTTGGTTTGAATGGTTTTGATTAATTACTGTGCACTTTTTTATTAACTAATTAGGTTAAATTTGGGAAAATGCCTAGAGAGAGAGAGAGAGATAGAGATGAGCTTTTAGAAAGGATGAATTGTGGGGTTCTATTGAGTCATCCATCAGTCATCCATCACAGGATGACTAGACGGTCCTCCGAATAACACAACAATACATCCATGAAACAGACAGACGATGGCAAGTGTCTTCTTCTTATTCGCGCTATTTGACTGAAAACATTATTTTTGTGTGTGTGTGTGTGTGTTAAGAAGGATTTATTCTTCCTGTCAGCTGGTTACTATTTTTTCTAAGTTTCCCCCCTTTTCTCCCCAATTGTATCTCTTTTTGAGCCGTCCAGGTTGCTGCTCCAACCCCTCTCTGCCGATCCGGGGGGGGGGCGCCCTGACCGACCAGGACAAATACCCACATCCGACTTCCCACCCGCAGACACAGCCAACTGTGTCTTGGTCTCCGACCAAGCCGGAGGCAACACGGGGATTCGACCCGGCGATCCCGTGTTGCTAGGCAACGGAATAGACCACTATGCTGCCCGGACGCCATCACTGAAAACGTAATACCACGTGTCGCCACCGTTTTCGCAGGCACCGGTTTTGCGAGTTTACACGGCGACGCCGGAGTTGCGTTTCCAAAAGATTTCGCTCTGGAACCCGGGTTCTAAAGTTTGCATTTTCAGGCCCCCCGAAACGCCGTTGTCGTGTGAACGAATGGCCGAAACGCAACAACGCTTAACCGTTTTATGTTGAAAACGTTGCCGTGTAAGCGGCCCCTAGGCCCCCCCCCCCCCGGTTCAGGGATGGTCGTTCCCTTTTAACAAAGATGGCCTCTTTGACTCCCCTGTTCAAACCTCCCTATCAAGGATGTGCACGTCCTGGCCGCTGGCCTGTAGATGGTGTAGACTGCAGAGTCCTGGCCTGACGTGTTAGGGCTCCTATGTCGTGTCATCCTCTTGGGCCGGCGTCTGTTTAGTTCCCCCAAAGTATAAGTCACCCGAAGAGAGGAGGAGGACAACAGCTGCCTGAGCGTAAACCAGTGGCGATTCCATATGCGGCGGGAGTGTCGGAAAAGCTGAGACGCGTATTTTCCAAACACCGCGTCTCAGTTGCTTTCAAACTCCAAAACGCTACACCAGAAGTTGGTCCACCCCAAGGATCGGGTCCCCTGGCACGACCGGAGCAATATAGTGTACACGGTTAAGTGCCAGGACTTGCCCTGACTTATACATTGGGGAAACTAAACAGATGCTGGCCAAGAGAACGGCACAACACAGCGGAGAGCTAACACGTCTCCGTGCCAGGACTCCGCTGTCTACACCACCTACAGGCCAGTGGCCACTCTTTCCAGGACGAGGATGTGCACCTCCTTGATAGGGAGGAACGCTGGTTTGAACAGGGAGTCAAAGAGGCCATCTATGTGAAGAGGGAACAACCATCCCTGAACTGAGGGGGGGGGGGGCTAAGAGTACATCTGTCGCCATCTTACAATGATTACAAACATTTCCAAATCCTCTGTGAATAGTACACATGGCCATTGAATCTCCAGTTAATAGTCATGCCCATATCTGCATATGAAACTGGTCACTGGTTTCAGTCGTTATCCAGCTGTACTGTTTATAAGGGTGGGGACACCTGCAGTGAGTTTAGACTGAAGATGCCACTTAGCTGAGTGATGAAACGCATCTGTCAATCAAGTTGTAACCGGGTGAAGTCAACCTCCCTCTTTGACCGTCTGTCCAATCTAGCAACACCGGTCGCAGATATCGTGCCAAAAGCGATCGTCCCCAAAAACTGACCGCCGTCCGCAAGCTGCATCAGCTTATATATTTCAAGTTATTTTGAGGCAGAAACAACCTTTCAGTCACAAGGTAGGAGCTGCGATCACTTCCTGGCAAGTGGAAAATTGTGGACAGCAATCCGCTTTTGTTTTTGTGCCCGGCGAAAATTAGCACGTCTACCCGTGTGTCGTGTTTCCACCACTGCCGATCGGAGCTGCAGCCAGTACCCCTGACTAGTACCCATCCGTTATCCAGACCGCTTGCCCTGCTCTCAGGGTGGCGGGGCTGCTGCTGCAGCCTACCCAGCAGTCACCGGGCGGCAGGCGGGGGGAGACGCCCTGGACCGGCCGGCGGGGCCAGCACTACTGCAGCGGGATTTGCCCCGGGAATGAGTGGCGATTTGTTACCTGGCCCACTAAAGACAAAAGCCAGATGTTAGCGGGGGTCGGTCAGTCAGTCAGTCAAGTTGCATTTTATACAGCGCTTTTCTAGCTGCAACAGCCACTCAAAGCGCTTTACATTTCTGGTCAAATCTAAGTCTTGTGTTGTTGTTGTTGTTTTTTTTTACTATACAAACGTAGAATTGTACTGGAATTAGTATTACAAAGGCACGAACTACCTTGTAAATAAAACCTTTTTAAATCTTAACTTATGGTGTCATGTGACTCTCTCTTGCATGCATGCGCAGTCGGTTCTCCTCCCAGGTCTCCGTGGTGATGCTGGTCGCCATGTGGATGCTGCCTGCCCTTCCTCTCCTCACCTAAGTTTTTCTTATTACATGATGATGCTGGTCGCGTGGCTTGGGTCCTGGACTGCTCCGTTGGCATGTGGACACTGCTTGGCATCCTGTGCATCATATTCTTCATACATTTAATGTCCATTATAATTCTGTTGTCCTCTTTCAATGTTGTATTATGTAAAGTGCGTGAACACAACATCCATTGCACGCTGTCCGTCTTGGGAGAGAGATCCCTCCTCTGCTGCTCTCCCTGAGGTTTCTTCCTATTGTTTCTCCCTGTTAAAGGGTTTTTTAGGGAGTTGTTCCTTATCCGACGAGAGGGTCTAAGGACAGGATGTTGCGTTGCTGTTAAGCCCACTGAGGCACATTTGTAATTTGTGATATTGGGCTACACAAATAAAATTGATTTGATTAAACACATTTTCATCAAATGGCCCTTAATACATGAACTTTAACATGTAAATAATGAAACGGTCATGGGGTTTTTTGTCCAGTGGGGAAGGGGCATCACTGGTGACCTTGTACAGTTAAAAACAGCACCCTCGGCTGCTCCCCCCCCCATATTAATATTTTAATGTCTGCAGGTTCGTCCGTGAAACGTTAGGAAACAAGGGGACTATTCTTAATTTATGCATTTCTACACGGTACTGGGGGACGCCTGCAGTAACGGGTGGTTTCCATTTGTTTAGGAACTGACACTACGTTATGTTTATGATGCGTCAGTCTTGCGTCAAACCGATCAGCATTACGTATCCACGGTATCACAGAAACATCTCGTTAAAACCGTCTTTCCGGCGCCCGGGTAGCGTAGCGGCACACGCCGTTGCCTACCAACACGGGGGGTCGGCGGTTCGAATCCCCGTGTTACCTCCGTCCCCCCACAGACACAACTGGAGGGGCACCTACAGACACGGCCGCAGACATGGTGGGAAACCGGATGTGAGGAGTGGGGTACAATTGGAGGGAAAGGAGGGTGGGTGGTGGGGGGGTAATAAATAAAGCCCTCCAGACCGTGTGGCTCATCGTATTGGATTCCCTAAAAAGCACCAGGAACGAGAACTTAGGGGGGGGGGGCTCGGGGGACGTCCCTACTTTATCCACTTAGAACAGTGGTTCTCAACCTTTTTGGGGTCCTGGACCCCCCTGCGTATTTTTGATCTACCCTGAGGACCCCTCCACCTGATCTTGGGGGAGGGGGGTTGCAATTTTATAGACACAGTAGAAACTGCATTTTAAATTGCATTATAGCATTTATTCACTCTTTGGGGCAAAAATAAGAGCTTTCAGTTGTAACTTAGATATAGTTAACAAAACAGAATTCTTATGCAGTAACTTTCAGATATATGTAACAAAACAGAATATGTATTCAGTAACTTTCAGATATATGTAACAAAACAGAATATGTATTCAGTAACTTTCAGATATATGTAACAAAACAGAATATGTATTCAGTAACTTTTAACAATGCAAACGGGAGCGAGATCTCTTATTAAAATCCAATAAATGACACTTGTGAAACAGACGTAATTAGAGAAAAAAGTCATGTTACCCTTTATAGTTTAAGTAGATAAAGGTCTCAGTCACATCTGAGTAAAATAATCCTATTTCTATAAATGTCACAGGATCTTTTTTTTTTAAAGATATTTCATTTTAACGGACCCCTTGCAATGACACCACGGACCACTAGGGGTCCGCGGACCCCCGGTTGAGAAACACTACCTTAGAAGGTGGCAACCGTACCTAACAACGCCGGAACGTTTCAAATATCAAAACAAACGACTGCGGCCTGACTCGTTAATTAAGGTTAAAGGAGTTTCACATCCAGAACCCAGACACGGGTGAAGGGAAGCACTCACAGGTTGATGGTTCTCTCCAGGGTGAGCGGCTTCGCCGGGCCGCCCATGTACTTGTTCCCGAACTGAACGGAGCCGCCGCGCGGCCAGCCAGCGGCGGAGCGACTCGGAGGCACGACCGACATCCTTCACGTGGCTAAACTCCCCCGTTGGTATGCGCCGGTCCGCGAAGATTAAGCAGCGAGTTCGAGAACCCGGAGAGCAGAACAATGGCGCACGCACGCACAGCGAAGCGCATCAGAATCGCGAAACCGCGCACAATAGCGTCCGCTTCTCTCTGTCGCCTCTTCCGCACGACGCGCTTACTTCCGCCTGCGCGGCGCCGCCACAGCGCACCCTGCTGGTGCGGAGGGCGAATCACGCCGTTTGGGCACAAAGCCGAACACTGCGACGTGTCTGCGAATGTCGTCGTTCATCCGGGTTATGGTTGTCTGTCCTATACTAGACTTTATCACATTAGTATAGCTGTAAAATAATAACAAGGCAAGAGACGAGCGCCGTACGTTTTCAACTCCTTTCTTTTTTTTAATCTCGCTTCTTCATCACCCTCAGCACCGTACTACACTCAGCGACAATCATTAGGCTACTGCGCCCTCTGGTGGCGTGGTGGTATTGCAATGCATGAACAATGAATGAACCGACTACACAACGTTGTCCAAAGGAGTTGAATCGAGTGCAGCTGGACTTGGTTATATATCCGTGAAGACGTTTCGCCCCTCATCCAAGAGTCTTCCTCAGTTCGTGCCCTTCTGACTAGACACTCAGGCCCAACGAGAAGAACACCAACACCTGAGGGGAGCTTTAAAAACCTGCGGCTGCCCCGGTTGGATCCTTTGTGAAAACTGCAACACGTTCCAGAATCACCAACCAGGTGAGCGACGAGGAGAAGAGGAACAGAAGGAAGAGCACAGTATGTTTCTGGGGTCTCCGAGAAACTCAGGAGAATTTCCAACAAACACCGCATCCCGGTACACTTCAAACCCAGCAACACACTCCGACAAAGACCGGTTCATCCCAAAGACTGTGTACCACACACCCGGAAAAGCAGTCTGGTGTATGCTGCACAATGCAATGAGGATTGCACTGACCTGTACATAGGAGAAACCAAACAACCACTACACAAACGGATGGCCCAACACAGAAGGCCAGACTCCTCAGGACAAGACTCAGCTGTCTATCTACACCTAAAGGAGAAGACACACTCCTTCCAGGACAGCCACGTACACATTTGGACACAGAAGATAGATGGTTTGAAAGAGGGGTGAAGGAAGCCATCTATGTGAAACTGGAAAAACCATCCCTCAACAGAGGAGGAGGTCTGCGACACCACCTATCTCCAACTTACAATGCCTTCCTTTCATCTCTACCCAGGAGACTCAAGAAGCCTAGCCTCCAAGAACAACAGTCGCTCACTAACGGCTCCAAAAGACTCTCATGACCACTGAATAATGAAGTCAAAACCAACACCCCCAACGACCGTCGCTGCTAATCAAATGCAAATCCATAGCTCCGATGGCGACGGGCCCGGCTGGACATCGGAGCACAGGAGAGCCACGCATATCTATGGCTCTGACAATGACTCCTAGAGGATAAATACTGAGTCTCATCACCAGCCAGTCAGACTAGCTTGGTCTAGTCAGAAAGGCACGAACTGAGGAAGCCTCTTGGATGAGAGGCGAAACGTCTTCACGGATATATACCAAGTCCAGTTGCACTCGATTCAACTCCTTTGGACTGAAAACTGGAACGTTTCTCCGTGAACAGCTCGTTACTTTTACCCGTCTGGGCCGTGGAGTCACCTTACATGGTAGTAACTGGCCTCTTCGTCATGGTTGGAGACGTTGGTTGAGTCGGAATACCCATATCGAGGACGTGGTACTTACTGAATACTACCCATTTTGTATACTTGATTGAAATATAAATAGTATGGGACAATTAAGACACATTAAAACTGCCGGGATTGGGGCACCTCGGTGGCTCGCCTGGTAGAACGCGCGCCACATAAGGCTGAGTCCTTACCACAGCGGCCTGGGTTCGAATCCGGCCCGGGCCCTTCGCGGCATGTCATCCCCCTGTCTCTCTCCACCATCGCTATCAAATAAAGGTGGAAAACCCAACAAAACAAAAAACTTGCACACTGGAATTCTAATGTGAATCACCTGGACACTAATTCTGAGAAAAGTGGCGACTTTTGCACACAGGAGGCAGTTTCTGACTGGCTAAAATTTCTCAACCATGATGGTGCACGTGACGCCAGGCCCTGTGATGGCTTGGGATGCAAGGCCCTGTGATGGCCTGGCGGCCTGTCCAGGGTGTCTCCCCGCCTGCCGCCCATTGACTGCTGGAATTGGCTCCAGCATCCCTGAGAGCAGGATAAGCGGTTCAGATAATGGACGGATGGATAAACAGTAACAGGTGACACTGAATACTGGTATATTCACTCACAGAAACGCCTTGTGGGTACCATGGCGATATAAGTTGCGCAAGCCATGCTAACTTTCCGTCACTTCCACTGGTGACTGAGGCTAGTATAACAGTATTACGCCACAGTCTTCAGGTTTTTTAATGGAACAGTACTCACTATGCAGAATATAGCACTGTTAGCATACGAGTATGTAGTATGTAAAAGAGTACCACTGTTTTTGACCAGCAGGGTCAAACACCGGTGCAGCGGCAAACACATACCCAGGCAGGAAAAAGGACTGAAACGGGATGACGATGTGGCGATGCTTCTGTGGCACAGCTCATCTACCAATTATACAATCAATATTACTGTACAACAGTGTTCCCATATAGTTTGATGTAGTTTGTAATACCTTACACCATCTGTACTAATACAGATCCTGTGTACCCAGATAGCAGAACTGCCGTGGCCCGGACCCGTCCCACACCCGACACTTTCATCCGGCCCACATACCGCGTGGACTGATGGCACTTGGGTGGTCCGCTCCTGTTTGCCAGATCTGGGCCAGAACCAAGCCATAGCGACGCCGCATGTGCCACATATTTGCCAAAGGTGGCCCATATTTGTTTTGTGATATTTGGGCCATATTCACCATTTACCACACGGGCCACTTCAGGGTCACATCCAGATCACATGTTGCCCAGAGCACCGCATCTTTGCCAAAAAAGGCCTCCATGTGATTTGGCATATTTAGGCCATATTTGCTATTATACATGTGGGCCACTTCAGGCTCACATCCATCTTGTCAGGGCCAGAAGGAGGCCATCAGCGCCGCACCATTGCCTGAAGTGGCCCACATCCGGATGCTGTCTGGGTATGGATCCTGGGAACAAAGAGGATCAATCTTGATAAGTTTGGGAATTCGTCACTGCTGAGCTGACGGCACACCAGCCACGATGGCTGCTACACTTTTGTCGTCCTCTCTGGCGAAGGGAGGGACAGATAGAGGACGTCACAGTTGTCAGCTTTAAAAACATCCCTGATCAGGTCCTCATCATTTACTAACTACTTTTTTAAGTTCTAGTGTGTGTGTGTGTGTGGGGGGGGGGGGGGTCAACCACAGTAAGTCAAAACTATGACTGTCCAGCCAAAGCTAAGCCCATTAGAAACAGTCAAACAGCAGCTTTTCCAGGTGGAGGATGACAGGACCGTTACTGAAGAGACAACAAAAATATGAGCCGCCGTGTGTTAACGACTCGGTGAAGTGCAGAAACTCTTATTCCCCTCCCTGTGGCAATCTAGTTTCGACAGGGCAAATTAAATGTTCAGTAGTATGGCCTGGCGGCCTGCCCAGGATGTCTCCCCGCCTGCCGCCCAATGACTGTTGGGGCAGGCTCCAGCCTCCCCGTGACCCCGAGGGCGGGATAAGCGGTGTGGATAATGGATGGATGGATAGTAGACATATCTATTTTGATATTAGACGTGGCTTTGTGCCCTCTCTTAAGCAGGCTCTCTCGCCCTGTTGTTGCGTCAACGTTAGAGCCGTTGTGGTAATTACGCGATATGAACGAAACTTCGATAAAGGGCGACGTCAGCACGAACACGTCAGTACTTCGATAACCGTGTTGTAATGACCCCATTAGTGGTCTCGTTTACTCTTTCACTCCTATATTTGGTTTTGTCAGCTGACTTTCCAGCATTACATCTAAGAGGGGGGGGGAGACTTACGTAACATGCAGACAGCGACGGTCCCAACAGAGCTTGTTGGGTTTTGTGTTT
The DNA here is from genome assembly GCF_029633865.1 of Lampris incognitus. NCBI lineage: Eukaryota > Metazoa > Chordata > Actinopteri > Lampriformes > Lampridae > Lampris > Lampris incognitus. Next base: position 7,087,225 of record NC_079214.1, on the reverse strand, counting down.
CTTTTATGACAACGAGTCACGTGTGTGTTCACCCTCTGAATTAATAAAGCACGAGAGACGCCGCTGCTTCGTCAGAGGAATCTTCCCGTAATGAAGCGGACGGACTCGCTCGGTCCATTCAATATTCCATTTAATAGTCGACAAGTGTGTCTCTTATCCATCTATTGTAAACATATTGCACCACAGTAACTGTCTTACATTACATCATCGTACATGCAGTGTAAAGTTGGAACGTAATTTTAGAAATGACAAAGACACTGCTGGATTATTTTGTTTTCTTTTTCAAATCTCGTCACACCAAGGGCGTCTCAGTTCTTTGGTCCCACGGCCCCACCGTTTGTGATGTGCTGCTGTGATGTGGTGGTGGGCCCTGTAGTGAATCCCCAGCCGGTCACAGTAGTTGGTCCCACTATTAGATACTTCAATATTTTCCCCTTTTTTTTACGTTTGTGTCGTTTCTGAGCCACCGAATTTACCCCCTCTTGGTTTTCGCCCTCTCTATCCTGCCCACCATTGCATACAGTTCACTTCCTCTCTCCAACTCCCGTTATATCTCAAGGTATCGTCGTTGGCCCCATTTCTGGTTTTATTTCATTGACCGTTTCGGTTCCTCCTCCTCCTCCTCCTCCTCCCTCCTGTCCTCTTTTTTCGGCTTGGCCTTGGGAACTTTCTCATCCTCTTCGTTTGCTGTTGGGACAGGAAAACAAAAAACAAAACACACCAGAACTTATTCAGCGTTTATCCACCCAACAACACAGAGTCACACACATCTATCCAAGCAAAGTGCATTGTGCACTAGACTAGGAAACGTACCTGTGCCATTTACTGTAGCCTCAAAACCGGGTTTCCCCTCAGGTGAGGTTGGTATTTTGTCATGTTGAGACAGACTTTCGCAGTCAGGGGACGGCGGGCTGCGAGAACCGGGAGGAGATGCCGCTCTCGGTTTGGCGACCGCGTCGAGGGCGAGGATTTTTCCGGAGTTAGTCGGGTCTCCGTTTGCAGAGAAAGAAGAGATAGTTACCGCAGGTTCAGCAGGTGTGTGAACTGGTGGTGCTGTGGGGGCCGGCATGGTCATATTAGATGTACATGGATGGATGGAGGTTAGCGGTTGGGCTGGAGGGGAACTCGGGGAAGGGGTGATGGGGTCAGCGGATGTGTGGTTGGTCACGCTGGTGTCTTCGGGAGAGGTGGAGTCAGAAGGAGGGAGTGCAGTGGTGGAGGAAGAGAGGATCTTGCTGGTGTCACACACAGCTGATGAGGTGAGGATGGCATTGTCCGTGGTTGTAGCGGATGCAGATTTACTGATCGGCAAGGCTGGAGATGGGGAGCTGCTGGAGATGCCAGGAGGTGAGGTGGAGTCAAGGTTAGCTGAGGTGGAGACTGGACTGGTTGTGACGGAGCAGCACAGTGGGGAATTCAGAACACTTGTGGAGACTGAAGACGTTGCCTGTGCGGCGTTGGTGACCGAAGGAGTCGTGTCCACAGCACAGACGGGTGTAGTAGCATCAGACAGCATCGCGTCAGATGGGACAGCACCATTTGCTATCATCGGAGATGATTTGGTGGACAGGTCTGGTGTTGTTGTGGAAGCTGAGCCTTCATCGTCGTGTATGGAAACATCTTTAGAGGTGGTGTTAGGAGGGGTTGTTGTTGTTGTTGTTGTTGTTGTAGTCATTGTTGTTGTTGTTGTGGTTGTGGTTGTAGTTGCGCTTGAAGTGATGGAGGGGTGAGTGGTTGCAGAATCAGAGGAGGTGGAAGTGATGGTGATGGATGTGGGGGTGTTTGTGAGAGCGGTGGTAATTACTGGAGCAGTCAGGGAGGTGGTGGTGGGCAGGACGGTGGTGGTCACGCTGGTTGTAGGGTCAAGATCCTTGGTGCTCGTAGAGATTGGGGTCGTGACACCGGTGTCTGTTGGAGTGACGGCGGCCGGGTGGGCGGAGGCAGTGCACGTATCTGTGTCAGAGCGAGTTCCAGCACTTGGAGGGGAGATTGCAAAACTGGTTGAGTCCGGGACCGAAGAGGAGACGGTGGTTCCAGGTCCGGTTGGGGCAGATGATGTCACAGTTTGGGGAGGGGTACATGTCTCTCCTTCCTGTATCTGGGCTAACTCGTTCTCAGGTGTATTGCGACCCGATGCGGTCGGGGCTGGACCCGGCTTGATGACCGGCTTTGGAGGCAAAGCAGGTTTACCAGCGGACTCGTGCGCTGATGCACTCGGTCGGATTTGATGCCGCGTATCTAAAGACAGAGCAGACAATTGAGTTAATCAGATGTCCAAGTGCATTTTAAAAGGGATGATAAAACATCCATCCATTCCATTAGCCAAGCCGCTTATCTCAATTGGGGTTGCGGGATGCTGGAGCCCATCCCAGCAGTCACTGGGCGGCAGGCGGGGAGACACCCTGGACAGGCTGCCAGGGCCGACACATTCACACCTAGGGACGATTTAGTCCGGCCCTTTCACCTGGCCTACATGTCTTTGGACTGTGGGAGGAAACAGGAGCACCCGGAGGAAACCCACGCAGACACGGGGAGAACATGCAAACTCCACACGGAGGACGACCCCCGAGGTTGGACTACCCCGGGGTTCGAACCCAAACGGTAAAACCTGTATATATCTGCCAACATGTTGGTATGGGTTCAGGATGGTAGAACTGATTTCTCTCATGATAAATTCAACAAAAAAATTAGATTCATCACAGAGGGAGAAAGCTTATGCTTTTTCTTACATCCAGGGGGGGGAAAGACACATTACCATCACACACACGAACCCCTCCTTCACCCCCACACCCCATCACCCACGTCATTTAAGGGCATCGGAGTTGCCGAAACCCGTATGGTGTAGGTAACCCAGGTGGGATACAGTGCGTTAGACCCGGTGTTTTTGTAGCTTTTGCCACCCTGTACATCAGTTATCATATCCCTTTACTCACCGGCCTCATTCGGCAGATGTTGGACATGGACCACCGCTGGACTCAGCTTGACAGCGGTGTCTTATGGGACAAGCGAAAAGGAGTGTTAAACGTGTCCTTTAAACAGCAAACGCCCCCTAGTGTCTCTGTCAGACTTTGTCCATGACTGTCCATTATCTATGACTTCTCTATGGTGCTGGCCGGCTAGTTTATGGATGTTACTGCTACCTAAGCGAATATCTTTTTCTTAGGACGAATCCGGAAAGTTCCCGCCCTCAGGCGCTAGGATTGGCCAGGGTTAGGGTTAGGGTTAGGGTTTGTTGAGCGTTCGCATCGGCCTTGACTGACAGGTAGATCTGGCCAATCCTGTCAGTCAAGGCCGATGCGAACGCTCAACAAACCCTAACCCTAACCCTAACCCTGGCCAATCCTAGCGCCTGAGGGCGGGAACTTTCCGGATTCATCCTAGGAAGAAAATATTGGCCTACGGTAAGTATAGGGTAGGCTAGTTCCCATCGATGCAGAAAACGGTCAACTGAGCATGCGCAAGCACCCGTCGCCTCCGTTGTTTGGGTAGGTTAGGGTTAGGGTTAGGGCGGGGTTAGGGTTAAAGTTAGCTAATCAGACGCAGAGTAGGGGCGGGTCTTCCTAGAATCCTAGCGCCTGGATGCTACGCGGGGCGTGCGGAGGCGTAGTAGAGGCATTTCGCGCATGCTCAGTTGACCGTTCTCTACTCCATTTCCGTTCTCTGCATCGACGGGAACTAGCCTCTACCGTAAGTACAGGCTGCTACTTCCTGCAAGGGTGAACCAGGAAGTAGATCAGCAACGTCCTCCACCATTGGTCATATCGGACATCTGACGTCATAACTTTTAACTTTCGCTTCCAAATACGTGGTTTGGATAATTGGGTTAAACTGGACTTGTGGAAACATGTCTGACGCTCTTGTCCAGTTGTCCCATAAGACACCGTTGTAAAGCTGAGTCCAGCGGTGGTCCATGTCCAACATCTACTGAATGAAGTGAAATGACATCAAAACTGATATGTGTGATGGGAAAAACAATGACAATAAGATCCAGACTGTAAAAAAACAATCAAACAGAATTATCCTTTAGCCAAGCACACTCTTTGGGTAGGCTTGTGAGAAGCTGGTGCCTACAACTATGACACCTTCAGCGTAACCCACACCACCCTCACTGTCCTCTACATCAGTGTTTCTCAACCGGGGGTCCGCGGACCCCTAGTGGTCCGTGGTGTAATTGCAAGGGGTCCGTGAAAATAAAATATCTTTAAAAAAAAGATCCTATGACATTTATAGAAATAGGATTATTTTACTCAAATGTGACTGAGACCTTTATCTACCTAAACTATAAAGGGTAACAGGACCTTTTTCTCTAATTACATCTGTTTCACAAGTGTAATTTATTGTATTTTAATAAGAGATCTCGCTCCCGTTTGCATTGTTAAAAGTTACTGCATAAAAATTCTGTTGTTACATATATCTGAAAGTTACTGAATACATATTCTGTTTTGTTACATATATCTGAAAGTTACCGAATACATATTCTGTTTTGTTACATATATCTGAAAGTTACTGAATACATATTCTGTTTTGTTACATATATCTGAAAGTTACTGCATAAGAATTCTGTTTTGTTAACTATATCTAAGTTACAACTGAAAGCTCTTATTTTTGCCCCAAAGAGTGAATAAATGCTATAATGCAATTTAAAATGCAGTTTCTACTGTTTCTACAAATTGCAACCCCCCTCCCCCAAGATCAGGTGGAGGGGTCCTCAGGGTAGATCAAAAATACGCAGGGGGGTCCAGCACCCCAAAAAGGTTGGGAACCACTGCTCTACATCTACACCCCTTTACAGCCCGTGCATGTGGGTGTGGGAGTGTGTGTTACCTGATGAAGTGGACATTGTTCGGGGTTTTGTGGAAGTAGGCGGCGGTTCAGCTTTGCTCTCGATGATAGTACCTGAGATAAAAACACAATTTCTTCTCATTTTCACTGGATTTGAGAGGAAATAGACCAGAAAGAGCACGAGGAACAAACACACATGGTTTCATCAGCCCGGGCTTGGCTTTGTTTAGTCCACAGAGATCAGCTTTTGACTCCAGGACGCCAGAACACACAGCTGAGTCTCCTTGAGAGGTAGAGCCAGCTGGATGAAACCCAGTGACACATATCCACTCAGAATCAGAACCAGAAACACTTTATTTATCGTTTCATTTCATGTGCGCAAGTGCATGAAATGCAACGAAACGTCGCTTGTCCCAGCCCACAGCAGTGCAACACAAAGACAACAACACATATCCAAAAACTACAAGAACACACATATCCACACTAACACACAAAGAAAACCACTGTCCAGGAGAACCAACGCCAGCCAGGATGACTGTGGGAACTGCCGGTCTGCATGGGCTAGCAGTTAGCTTAGCCTGCCCCGCTTCCGCGTCCTGTCGGACCGCCCTCGGTGTTATCTCTTTAGGCGGGGCGCCAGGCAGGGCCGTGGTCCCTGGGCCCACAGGACGCAGCAGACCCAGCTCTCCCAGCTGATCCAGCGCCAGCTCTCCCAGCCATCAAACCAAGACACACTTAGACACAGATGTGGACAAAGACACTGCATGGACGGTACTGGGGGAGGCCGCTGCAGACGTGAATTCGCGCCGCCATCTTCCCACACCGGAAGCTCATTCTTCCCTCATTCTCCTTACAGCAGGTTCGGTTTGACGAGTGAATGGTTCTGCCCTCTACCGTTTGGTTAGATTACTTCCAGCCTAAATTGTGGCTTTTGGAATATTCATTAGGATTCATTTCGGCCGGGCTCTTCTTCGGGTGCAAGTTTCATGTTGCCTCCTACTGGATGAAGGTGGGCTGAAGTGGCTGTGGTTTGCGAGAGCTGAACACGGAGTCAGGGTGAATCACACAGGTCTGCGTTTTGTGACACGGACCCTGCGGAAATTCCTCATGCCCTTCTGGGAACAGCCGTCCTTCTTACACAACAAAGAAAAGGGTCACGAAGCTTTTGGTTTGATGACACTGAAAAGGCGCCGGGACTTACCCTCGGATTCTGCTTTTTTCATCTCGCCCTCCGGGTTCTGCAAGAATGAATGCAACACTTAGGGGACATTTATTGAAATACCTCTCCAGAGTTCTGCACACTCGCTAGGAAGCATTCTGACGACGGTTCGCGTGCACATGAACGTACCTGGGCTTCTCTCGGCTGTGCTTTGGACACACCGATACGCTGAAACATGAGATGCAGTTTCTGTTCAAAACTATTTTGGCCGTCCAAGTTTTTCTGAAAACGTGACGAGAGATTAAGGGCTTTACTGAGAAACTCCTAACTTCTGCGCTAGTGTGTAAGTCCTTACACGGCTGCAACCCTCCACTCACCTTCGCAGAGTTCCTGTTGTTAGCCGTCCCGGCTGTTGCTGAGCCAGACAGCAGAATGAGGGACTGGGACTTCCCGTCCCTGAGCGCTCGACGGGGCGGCCCAGTATCGGCCCTCAGCGCCGGAGGACCGGAACTTGGTGTTCCCTGCACGGCCGGCTCTGCCGTCCCGGCACCGTGTTCCTCTCTTTCCTTCTCCTTCTCATTTTCTCTTTCGTGCTCCTTCATTTTCTCCTTCTCTTTGTCTTTCTCGGCCCTCGCCGCCTCCCGGAGAGGTCGGATGAGGTCGGCGATGGAGGCCTTCTTGGGCCGCCCCTCGTGGCCCGGCTCTGATTTCAAACCTCTCCTCTTTCTGAGTGTGAAAAAGTCGCCAAGCTTTCTCCGGAGGGTTCTAGTTTGGGGAGGACACGGTGCGGAGCCGGCCGGAGCCTCCTCCCGCGCACCGCCAGGTGACGACGCCTCATCTTGCTTTTTCCTAGAGACACGACCAGAGCACCTCGGTTTAGTTAAACATCAGGAGTCAACAGAGCTCGGGGGGGAGGGGTTTCTTAAAATTTGCTGGCTTTTTATTTTCAGGGTTTGCTAGAGGAGTCCAATCCAAATGGAATACGGCGAGATTTCTTCAACGGCCGGACATACTCACAGGGTATCAGCAGGGAGGACTCTCTTAGTGAAGAACTCCTCAACTCCTTCGTCCACCCGCCCCATGTGCTCCAGGGCCTCATTATCACTCTCCAATATGGGTTCCTGTTGGTCATAATCATCCATGCGCACACACACACACACAATACAGCGGCCGCTACAGCAACACATCAACCAGCTGGAAATCAACACCAACTTTGGTCACACAGTTGCAGGGAACATTTCAAGACGCCTCGCGTAACACTGGGAAGGTGATCCCTGCTGTTTCCTAACCGTTTATTTATCTGACCTCGCTGCAACGCGGCTCTGGAGATGCGGATTTCAGCCGTCAGAGGGGGAGAGTCTGCTATCCTGGCAAGCGCTGTCTGCATGAAAATGGGGAGGATGCAACCGTCACGAAAACCAAACGGACAGAAAAAATGGGTTGGTAAAAGTCCTTGTTACACGACGCGCTGTCAAGGGAAGTGCCTGTATCCTGACCCGCTGCGCCCCCAGGAAGTGGCTGTGCCCGCATCCTTCTAGCCGTCCAGCTGCTCAAGTGACAACCTGCTCAGTCAGGTCCGTGAATAACGGAGGTGACTGAACGGAGGGGACCGAGAATTCATGCAGGGTACGTTTCCTTTAGAGACATGTAGGCAAATGGGGGGGGGGGGCGCTGGTTGCTTAATTTGAAGACATTCAGAGAGCAGTAACACCCAGAGTAGACCAGCCCCTCTCTCTCTCTCTCTCTCACGCACACACACGCACGCACACGCACGCACGCACACGCACCGTGCGGGGCTTCAAACAGCCAGCGGTGGGTACAATGGGATTGCCTAATTCACGCGGAAAGCGGGCACCCTCTGCTGCTCCCTCCCTCCCTCCCTCCATCCCTCCACCCCCCACCTCCCGCTACTCCCCTCGGTACCCTGATATATTTCTCTGCTCTTGCCTCCTCCCTTCCATTTTTGTCCACGCGCGCACACACGCACGCGCGCACACGCATATGCACGCTACCTATTTCTCATACCCCAACCCCTCCACCCCCCACCACCCCCCCCTCTCTCTTTTTCGTCCCTCTCTCTTTCCCAGTACCTGCGGTCTGCGGTCTGCTGGGGCGGTAGTTGAGCTTCTGTCGGTGAGGTCTCGGTCTGGTGTGTGTGTAGTGTCTCAGCGCTGGTCCGCCCAACGGCAGCTCCATTGGGGAGCCACGGCGCTGTGTTGCCGTGGAGCTCCGTCGCCCCGACTCTGTTGCTGGGGCGCGTTGCTAAGAGCCGCAGCAGCAGCAGCAGCAGCAGCAGCAGCAGCAGTACGTAATGCCTCCACGGAGGTGGGCGGGGCCAGGCTTCGGAGACTGATAGATTTGACAACGGGACCTCGCCTTTCTCTCGCCCCCCCCCCTCTCCCCCTCTCCCCCGCCCCCCCCCCCCCCCACACACACACAGAGAAAAAGACTAGAAGGGAGAAATAAATGGAGAGACAAGTGCGGAGAGTTACTGGACGCCTTCGTGTAAAGCTGCTGCAACGGCAAACCCCCCCACCCCACCCCACCCCACCCCCCCCCGAAACGAACAGGACGTTCTGCTGATTACGTAACAAATTAATAATTTATTTTTGCATCAGCCCCGAGAGGCGCTGAAATGCTGGAATCGACTGGACGTGCGCCGCCTTGGACTTTTGCCTCGTGCCCTCAGAATAGTGTAACGCGCGCGGAT